>NW_016158639.1:0-5838 GCF_001687245.7 Rhagoletis zephyria
GACAATTGCGGGAAGTTGGCCACATACTATTGGTAAGGGGTATTGGATATAACGACTGTGGAGCTAGTGTGTTTGTATATATGTATATTTACCTATACAAAAAGTTTACAAAGAAAAAGTAAAAAACGAACAGTTAAAGTGAAAGCTATTAAAAAGGGAAATCTACGAAAACTGCTTTTATAGTAGAGTTTAAATAAAAGTGGAAGGTGGAACGTACATCTTTTGAGGGGAAAAAGTGTAAACATTTGAAGGGCTTGTTATGGCGGGTAGGAACGTATAGCAGCTGCCACACAGGCTTTGAATGAATAATATACCGAAAAATTAGAAATAGAAGAATTTTCTTAAATAGTTCTGTTTAAAAAATCGTGTTTCGCGTCGAAACTTCTACCTTTACACGACATTCGTTTAAAACATTTAAAAACAAGCAGTGAAGATGTCCAGTTGGGCGCGTCGTGCAGCAGACATTAGCAATGTTGTCACATCATGCGGACATCCCGGTACTTCGGCACCAGATTATACATATCGACTGGAGAAAGTCAAATTTGGTGTACCATTGGAGGAAGTTTGCAAAAACAACGAAAACATTCCCGGACCATTACTAGTCCTTATACTTAAGCTTAATAAAGAATCGCCAAATAAGCGAGACGTATTCCGGGCGCCTGGCCATCAAGGTGCTATGAAAAAACTTATTCACTTCTTGCAATCAGGACGATTAGTAAATGTAGACAACTATTCAGTTTATACTATTGCCAGTGTTCTAAAAAAATTTTTGCGAAAAATTCCTAATGGAATATTTGGGAGGACTGGTGAGAAGGAATTGTTTGACATAATTGAACTGGAAGACGAATCAGAGCAAACGGATCGTTTGCATAGGTGAGTAGTCTATTATCTCTATAACTAGCAGAGCGCCCTACGTCGTTCGGTGTAAACAAATAAAAACACATATCGTCGTTTAAAGTGCAAAACCGCGTATCAACAAAATGCAAAACCGCTTATCAACAAAATGCAAAACCGCGTATCAGCAAAATGCAGCGTAAAAACACCGATATTTCAAAATGGTTTTATTTTTTATAAAACAATCGCATTTCTGGCTAGTATATTTCAGGACTAATGGATAAGGATTGAGCCAAGAGCTTGTGTGAGCAAATCCAATTTTTGGCAGCCAATGTCAGTTACGCGGTTTTGCAGAATGACGATACGCGGTTTTGTACTTTAAACGACGATATGTATAAACAGACAAATGTTTGATTTACTATAAATTAAAGGAGACAAGATGGGTGGACTTTAGTATTAAGCCGCACCTTTTGTTTTAAGAAAACCAGGTGGATTTAACAAATTAAACTTCGTCAGGATGTTAAGGGAGGTATCCTCTAAAACATGTATGACTAAAAAATATAAACAATACAATTGTTTATAAGTTATTTGTTGTTAGAAATTCTTAAGTCGTTCCACTTGATTTCCTTATCAAAAAGTGCATGCACATAACACTACATAATAGTTTGCTCACTTTTATTTTAGTTTATCTTGTATATAAATCACTTTAATCCAACTTTTATTAACTTATAAATTACATTGAATTACACCCATAAGTATTTACAATAACACCTGATGTTCTTTCCCTAACAATCCGGACCGGATCCCTTAATTAGAGAATAACCGAAAAGTTTGCTCTCAAAAATAGAACATAATCCAGAAGTACGGGAACGCAAAAAACCACATTTCGTGCCCAGAATTTGAGAAACAGCTGATTCGTCCTCTGACTCGACGAGCCTGACGCCAAGTAAGCGGGCGGCGTCTATAGGCGGGGTCCATAATGCTTCAGGTGTCCGGGAACAAATGCAGTTGGGCTCCAAATCTCAAAAAAAAAAAAAAAAAAAATGGAGTCGATAGAGATGATTGAGCTGAGTGTAACGTTATACCTCTTTTTTTTGCAAACAACAACAACAAAAATTATCAAAGGTTAAAGTTCAAAATAAGCAATTTTTGAAATCAAGATTTCTTAAAAACGGATAGATGGATCTTGAAAATTTTGATCTCTGTGTTGCGAAGAAAAGGCACTGAACACCTTTTGCAGAGAACACCTTTCTGCATAGGCGGCCTGCGACCGCACTTAGTGATTAAGACCTCACAACGTAGAATTCTCTTTCTGTGTTGCGAAGAAAAGGCACTGAACACCTTTTGCAGAGAACACCTTTCTGCGTAGGCGGCGTCGGCCGCACTTAGGGTTTTGTAAGCTTGTTTTTATAATTATTTTACATTAATTCAATTTTTGAAAGAACTATACTACATATATATAAAGTACGTATAGCAAATTAAAGGGAATCTAATTTGCTATTAAATGAAATTTTCCAAATGCATTCATTCGTTTTTGAGAAATCTTGATTCCAAATATTTNAGAAAAGGCACTGAACACCTTTTGCAGAGAACACCTTTCTGCATAGGCGGCCTGCGACCGCACTTAGTGATTAAGACCTCACAACGTAGAATTCTCTTTCTGTGTTGCGAAGAAAAGGCACTGAACACCTTTTGCAGAGAACACCTTTCTGCGTAGGCGGCGTCGGCCGCACTTAGGGTTTTGTAAGCTTTTTTTTATAATTATTTTACGTTAATTCAATTTTTGAAAGAACTATACTACATATATATAAAGTACGTATAGCAAATTAAAGGGAATCTAATTTGCTATTAAATGAAATTTTCCAAATGCATTCATTCGTTTTTGAGAAATCTTGATTCCAAATATTTCTTATTTTGAACTTTAACCTTTGATAATTCTTGTTGTTGTTTGCCCAAAAAAAGAAGTTTACCGTTATACTCAGCTCAATCATCTCTATCGATTCCAATATTTTTTTTTAATTTGAGATTTGGAGCCCAACTGCATTTATGCCCGGAGTTCTGCTAGGCTTCACCTGGTCTCTCTTGGCAGTTCAGCTTCATCGATGTTGATGGGCGGCGGTCGACTGCCTAGAACGATGTTGTCGTTTCTGGTGCTAAGACGACCTGACCGCATCGTTGTGTAGGTGGTTAAGCTCCGCTCTGCATTTCTCTACGTCTAAAGGGTGGTCTACGCACGGCTCAACGTCGGGGTTTCCAATCGAGCAGGTGACTTCTGACATGTCGGGGAGGCAGTTCATTTCGAAGTGGGGCGTTATTGGGGTGATTTCCGCGGTGACATCCCACGAGGAACTGCTTCGATAGCAACGTGTTGTGCTCTTTCACCGCCAGCATATGGCTTTCTTGGTGGAGGTGATGCTCGGACGACATGAGATGGCATCCTGTAGCCGTGCGTAGCAGCTGATTCGCGTTGTTTTTTGTTTTTGTCACTTAAATACAAACTTGGAAATTGAATTTTTGTTTCACAAATTTGATTTTAAGTATATAAAGATTGAATATACATCAACAGGCCATTCACTATTATTTAAAAGCACCAGGATAAATTTTAACACAANTGAATATACATCAACAGGCCATTCACTATTATTTAAAAGCACCAGGATAACAACACAACAACAACTGATATGCACTTTGACACTTTATGCATTTTTACTCGGAAAAAAAGTCCTGGCTGTTTCGGGCAGGAAAAAGAAGACACTTACGATCCAATACCAATATTACCCATTTTGTTGAGTACGGGAATGTTTTTTTGCCTATAATACATAAGATGTGTTGCCATACTGTACAAAATAGGAATCTTAATTCCGGGATCTCGGATACCGGACTTTAAGGTCTCGAAAATTCTTGGCAAGTAATCCCGGTATTGTCGGGATTTGTAATTTGCACTGATGGCAATAATAGAAACTCTTTTTCTTGACCAGTATTGGCTATATTTCCTTTTTTATTTAATAATTAGTATTTTTTATAAATGTCTTGCTCATTGTACATATAACACCGCGCGATAGTAAGTTTTAAATACAAATATCAAACGTGTGTCAAGTTAGCACTACACTTGGTGTCATGGAAAAGTTAACTACGGCATTAATTGTAGCTTTTTTGTTGTAATTTGTTGTGGAAAGAAAAAATTTGTAGCTCTAATTTTTTAAAAAAATATGTATGTAGTGCTAGCTTGACACCATACACTTGGTCGATAGAATTGAGATATTGAAAATGTTATAACGGCATTAATTGTAGCTTTTTTGTTGTAAACTTTTTGTGAAAAAAAAATTGTAGCTCTCGTTTTTGAAGAAAAAATTGTATGCAGTGCTAACTTGACACCATACACCTAGTCGATAGCATAGAGATACCCAATATGTTACTATGCCATTAATTGTAGCTTTTAACTTTAAAATTCTAATATAATAATCTCAATTCTATCGACTAGGTGTATGGTGTCAAGTTGGCACTACATACCATTTTTTCTTAAAAAACGAGACCTACAAATTTTTTCTTTTCACAACAAATTTACAACCAAAAACGCTACAATTAATGCCGTAGTTAACTTTTCCAATTTCGAAAAGTGTAGTGCTAACTTGACACACGTTTTAAAGTTTTGAATCTAAATATATGTACTGCCATAGTAAAAATTAGTACATATTTTGTTCTAATGAGCGTCTGGTAATCGGTACAGAAGGACCTCTCTGAAGTTGGCAGGACAACTTTTTCTCAAAGCAAAAATTTATGTCGGATAATTTGCCGTTAAGTATCCGTGAAAAGAATAATTTTGCCGCGGACATATTAAAAATATCGCGTACCCTGCTAACTTCCACGGACACCATGCGCGAGGGAGAAAGGAAATGTTTGCGTCTCTCATAGACAAGCCTGAGCAGGAGGGAGTTAGCAAGTGCTTAAAGAGCCCAAACATTAGCTGTCGGAGGCGACGACATAACTGTACGTTTATAAATATATGTACCAGGGTTGTTGCGAATATTCGCATTCGCATTCGCATTCGCAACCGCGGAGCTTCCACATTAATTTTAACATTCGCATTCGCTTTCGCATTTGCAAAAATCAATGCGGATCTTTTGCGAATGCGAATGTTAAAGGGACCGAAAATTACAGTTATTTTTTTACGATTTAAACTGGGCCAAGTATTTTTTATTCCGAAATAAAAGTACTTTTCGGATAATAAACAAACCGCTTTCCAAATTAAAAAAGTTTGGTATCCAATGAAAGAGGACTTGAATAGCTTTAAAACTAAAATATCTAAAAGAGGAAAGCCACACATTGAAAAATATTTCAATAAAAGATGGTAATTAATTACCATAGAACAAACATTGAGTCATGTATTTAATGAATTTCTTTAGTATTAAGTTATAAAAATATATAAATAGAGGTGGTAACCTTCATTCGTTATTTCTGCTTAAAAGCTATTTCAGTCCTCTTTCATATAATACCAAATTTGTTTAATTTGGATAAGCGGTTTCTTTATTATCCGGATAGGACGTTTATTTCTTAATAAAGAATACTAGGCCAAATTTAACTCGGAAAAAAACTGTTATTTTTGGTCTCTGGAATATTGTGCAAGAGCACAGACGTATATCTAACCAGTCACAGAAGAAAGCATTAAAAATTATTTATAAAAACTAAAATCGAAAAACGCTGATGACGTGACAAATTCTGAAACAACCACGTCCGTCACGCTAGCTGACCCACTTCTCCAAAAAATGATAAAAATTACTCAGGAATTAGGTGCAATTTAGGGCCTCCAAAATCAATTTAAGTGCTCACTCGGTTTCCGAGAAAATTGCAAAAATATATGGGTCAGCCAGCATGACGTCACGCTAGCTTACCCACGCACTAATTTTCCTCGAACACTGGTAAATATTATTCAGGAATTAGGTGCAATTTTGGTGCAGTTTAGGGCCACCAAAATTAATTTCGGTGCACACTCGGTTTCCGAGAAAT
>NW_016158639.1:8211-51570 GCF_001687245.7 Rhagoletis zephyria
CCTAAACTGCAACTAAATTGCACCTAATTCCTGAATAATATTTACCAGTGTTCGAGGAAAATTAGTGGGTGGGTCAGCTAGCGTGACGTCACGCTGGCTGACCCACATATTTTTGCAATTTTCTCGGAAACCGAGTGAGCACTTAAATTAATTTTGGAGGCCCTAAATTGCACCTAAATTGCACCTAATTCCTGAGTAATTTTTATCATTTTTTGGAGAAGTGGGTCAGCTAGCGTGACGGACGTTTATAGTTCATTTATGCATACTATGCACTACACTGCATGACATGCCATTTTTACGTGGAAATCAAAACCCAACAGACTCCTACATATGTAATGCTGTGCGTTGGGTAACCGCTTACCCGCAAAGCTCATTTACCAGATTCCTTATGTGACAACTGTCATGCGATCCAAGTGTGCATAACTGAGCCATTAGTCGTTGTTAAGCCATGGATAATATGATTCGAAACTCTCTCATTTCGCATCTGAGAATGCCCCTAAACTCGTTTTACGACTTGGCAGCACAGAAAGATCAGGGGGCGATGAACAGCTACCAGTGTTTATAAGTAAAAATAATCTTACTCGTTATTTAAGAATTTTATAACACGCAAGCATGATAAAAACATAGCAAGGTAGAACCGTTCTCTCAATTTGTCGGCCATGATTTTTTTTTGAAGTTTGCCAACATTTTAAAATCATATAAAAGTGAAAATAAAAAATTGAAATTGTTGTTGCTTGAGATTGAAAATGAAAATGTGTGTGTGAGTTTGTGAGTAAATTTAAAAATTAAATTGTTTGGAAACGTCAAGAATTTTAAAAGCGACTCTCAGCGGTTCTACCTTACTATATTTTTATCATGACACGCAAGCACAAAAGAGGTATGTATTTAATTTTTAATATTTTTATTGAGCTTTGTACCACGATTGTTTATTAGGAAAAATTGAAAAAGCAACAAAGTCTAAGCGGTAGAAGTTATAGCACTATTTCGGAGATCACCACATCTCCTCATCAGACTTCTTTTTTCTAGACTTCAGCAGGGATCGAACCTGCGAATTCGATGTTCAAAGTCAGAAGCGTTAACCACTGAGCTATGTACATCCCGTAAACTCTTGTTGCTAATTCATTTTCCTTATTCAACCAACTACTATCAAGTGCAGCTGATTTGCCGCTATTTAAACTCGACAGCGTGGTTGTTGTTGTCAATTCTATACATCCATTTGCTTATTTGCTTTTTTGTATAGTTTCAGGCAGGCTCTTCCTAAACTATGTATTTGTCAATTTTATTGTGGCTTGTTAACATTTTTATTTTTAATATGTATGTATTTAAATTTTTTGACTTTTGAGTATTTTACTTAATAAAAGAAAATCTCCTACAATTTCTTAATAAATACACATACATGTATTTCGTAGCAGTGGCACTACTGGAAGATGTCATGAAAAATGAACCTTTTGACAGCGCTCTCACGAGAAAGAGTTTCGTATCATATTATCCGTGGTTAAGCTGTGGAAGTATGTAAACGCCCAGCCGCATTGGAAGCCAGTAAGTAACGGGTTTCAAAAAATGCGTTTTCGTTTCGACGAAGAAAGACTTCAGCGTTACTTAAGAGAGTGCCAGATTTACAATCATGAGTCTTCACATTTCTCTTTTTTGAAAACGTTTCCACTAGATTTCGTCAGTCAATCGCATTCCTTTTTCCAGTCATCCAGTGATAAACGCCGAATGACAAAGTCTTAGGTGCAAATTGCTGAAAAGGCATATGCGGTGATCATAAGATTGACGTTTGTGTCTCTTGTTTAAAATAATAATTTTTACCTAAGAAATAAAAAGTTTATTTTTATAGTTTTATTAATTTATTTGAATGTTTTATTACACTTATGGATTTTAGATACTTTATTCACGCACGATACGCACGATACTTAACTTGACTGAAAAAAAGTTGATTGGTATTTTTAATTTATAAGTTAAAAACTGACAAGAATAAACTAATATATACAAAAAAAAATTCATTTAATAAAACGCATAAAATACCCCGAATTTATTTTACATCGGATGCACTGCAGAACAAATCAAAATAGGCATCGTCTAATCGACAAACATTGACCTTCTTAGCATATAAAAAAGAATTGCCTTCTAGGGCTAAACGAAATATTATTTATTTAAATAAATATTTAACTTTAATAGGAATTATTTGGAGTAGGCTAAAATAAACAATGGAAGTATATCTATTTATGTATACATAGTACATACATTTATTAGGGCTACCAAACCTGCTGCCAAATATCCGTGAAACAAAGCAAACAGAATAGATCATAAAGTACTCTGGATTCTATAACTGTGAGAAAGTGCAGTTTACACCGAGTGCAAAACTCACCAATAAAATGCTGTGAGTTTTTCGGAAGAGAACTCTAAACAAAATTTTGATACTTGAAACTCATTCTCACACTTCCTGAATCGCATCGTTTTTTGTAGCATTTGCGTACAAAATTTTTATCCGGATCCCAATTTTTGGCCACGGGAATACAGCTATTGTTTCGTAAATTGGTTTTGGGTTGACTTTATTTGAAAATTCCGCAGACTAGGAAAAGTTTCCTTTTTTGTGTCAAATATCAATAATTTTTCTGGATTGCTTTGGAATAGATAAAGGCTGTCTTATTTATCCTTTGGAGCAAAAATTACTCTGTGGCTATTAAAATATCCATGAACTTGAATGTCGTTTACCGGAAATTATTACAAATTCAGAATTAGTATACTTTTGATGAACGTGTAGTGGTTCTTGTTGAGCTATTTTATGACCCCAATTTTTTGTATATGTTTTAAAAGTACGTATGTAAACATATGTACGTAAATATATGTATACACATGTATGCATGTATATATCAGGGATATCAGGGAAGTTGCGAATATTTGCATTCGCATTCGTTATGCGAATGATTCGCATCATTTTACACAATCACATTCGGATCAAATGATACGTATGTTTTGCGAATGAGAATGTGTACATGGGCAGAGAGTCCACTCTAATATTGTTGAAATGGCTCTAAGTCTGTCTAACCAGGGTGTGGACAATAACCGGCTTTTAGCTTCAGACGCTAAACGGTTAGCAACATTGATGGACCTTCAACAAGTACTGCTACAAATATTTGAGCGCTCCACCCGCCAGCGTTCCAAGTGAGCAATTGTTCAGTGCAGCCGGCCTTGTACGAGCCTCTAAGAAATCGCCTCATGGGAGAAAAGGCAGCGAGTTTAATTTTTTTTTTAAATATAAGCCGTTATTGATTCGCCAACAGTTAGCGAGTGGCAAAACGAACCAACTCGAATGAGGTACAATCAAACTCACCATCGTCCATCTTTGCTAGCTATCTTTGTTGTTGCTTTAACATGCAATGTTTTTCGTTAAGCGACCGGAACTCAAACAGCAATCAGCGAAGTGTCGAATCGGACGGCTATAATATGCCCCTTTTGAACTTTGACTACGAGGTTAAAACACTGTATAGGTTAAGCACTCGTTCAATGTTCTAATAATTTACAAAATTTTTAAGTAATATAAACGATGGCTTAAATTGATTATAGCTTTTTTAATGTTATTCCTAACATTCGCATTCGCATTCGCGAATGTGAAAAATATGACACTCGAAACATCTCTAGTACATGTGTACGTTTTTATTGATTTTATATATTTTTTATTTTATTTCTGTATCCATACTATTTATGTTTATGGAACTTTAATTAAAAAATAGCAAATGTTGAAATTCCTTTTATTAAGGGGCTAAATACAAACACTTGGCGGTTTCACTAATCCAAAAGTAGGCAGAGTTGTCCTTAAATGCGGCATTCCCCTTGTTGAAGTGAAGATTTGTAAATAAGTATACAAATGTATGTATGAATGTACATACAAGTAGGAACATTTTTAGGCACCTTTGTACATATGCAGCAGTCATTGCCACCTAATACGTCAGCAGTCAGATACCCGGCTGGAAAAACCAGGAAATTTACAAATCGTAAATAATATATCTCGATTCCGACTGTATTTTTGTAAAGCACTTGGTCGTTGGTTTCCTATCCTATCATTTTCTGAATTCAAAACCCATGTTGGCCACTTTTGTTTTTTTCATTTATTTTTAAGAATACTTACCGCCCAATTGTGTGTTTTCTTGATAAATTATTTGTAAAGAAAGTTTATCAAAATTTTTATCAAGTAAAAGTTCCCATCGCATTCTGTGTCAATATTTATAAAATAAAAAGCTCTACGATTTTCACAAGAGGGGAACCAAGGTGTATTAAACAAGGGGGTTTTGGGGCGACAGCTGAGTTTTTCGCCGTGGAGGCCATTACGTCAAAATGATGTGTTTGTTGTAACTCATACCAATGACAGTATGGACATCAGCGTATAATTTGTTAGTGTAATTTTTTACTTATATACGGCCAACACCACCTTGTTAAATACGCCTTGAGGGGAACTGATATCCACATGAGTGGAACTGATTTCATTGTCACATATGAAAATATGAAAATCTAAAATTAGAAAAATCGATAATGAAGTTGATTCCCTTACCGGCATTTAGTCTAGTACGAGGAGGAAGCTAAAATGATTCCATAGAAGGAGTTTGGTTTCATACAATATCAACAAAATGACTTTATATGAACATGAACGGTCAGTATACGAATTATGAAATATGTGTGTTTTGTTTACATATTCAGATCTTATTAAAGCTGATTAATGAATCACTCGAAATTTTTCGTGGAATCAAATACCATTCAAAAGAAGTGTTGCCAAAATTGTATCAAACCAGTCGGCACGAAAATCGATCCGGCTAAATGTTAGTGCTTTTGACTTATTTTAAACCAGAGGATCTAGTTTTTATACTCTCAACGCTATGAAAAGTTTTATTTGCTGCAATTTAACACACTCATGGAATGCATGTATGTACATTAGGGTGGTTAAAAAAAAGGAAGGTCGGAATTTCAACGTCCCCACCCCTTAGGATTTTTCTATATCGAAAAAATATACCCCTACTTTTTATTTTAAAATCAAAAAATATTTAGAGGTCTTCAAAGCGCTCAAATCTTCCATGTACAGTAACGAGCAAAACTGTAACATGGTGTAACCCCTTTTTACTTTAGCCACCGCTATATTTCCAAGTTCTAACGACTTTCATCCTTTTGTTGTATATTCTTGTTGGTACACCCCTACTGCCTCTATCACAACGATTTGAAGTCAATACAACAACAATAAAAAAACAGCAGACAAAAATGTAAACTAAGGCAAATTACAGTTTTGCACTGACTCTCGGTTTTGCATTTTGCAGTTGTCTTTTACTTAGTTGGAAGTCAGATGACTTTTTTCTGTATTGTAAGTTATTGAAGAAGTTATCACCAGTAAATAATATACATACATAGTTAATCAGGAACCATAAATGTAAATAATAGATTTACTGCGGAATGACGAGACCGCAGGAAAAGTTGTAAAAGATTGTGGAGTTGCTACTTGAAAATATTAAGACTGAGAAAAAATATAGCCTAAAGTATTCCCAAGGACAAAGGAAGTCCGTCAAAAAATATTACGGTCCGATAAAAAATAAAAAATAAATTTAAGTCTCAATTGAAGGTTATTTGGTCTGATAATACTAAATAAATCGCTTTCAATCAGATGGCCGGGCATAGTATTGGATCAAAGACCCAAAGTAAGCCCATGTGCATCATGTAAGGCAAACTGTGAATCACAGTGGTCGGTCAATAATAGTTTGGTATCGTATTTAAAAAATTTTGTTGGTCCGTTAGAACGCATTATGCGTAAGGAACAGTATCTGTACTGAACATTGTGTTAATAGTTCCCTTTTTTCGTGAAAATTGTTAAAAAGTTCTTAAAAATATATGAGTGCAAAACTGTAACATATGCATTATTTTACATTTTTGTCTGCTGGTTTTATTATTGTTGTTGGATTAACTTCAAATCATTATTATACTTCCTGTATAGGTGTACCAATAAGAATATACAACAAAAGTATAAAAGTCGTTAGAACTTGGAAAGATAGCGATGGCCGAAGTAAAAAGTGTTACACCATGTTACAGTTTTGCCCGTCACTGTACATATTTTATATGGGGAAAAAGAACTTTTCGTAGAAATGGTATATAATTCTTTAAAATCAATGTTTTTCGATCGGAAAACTCTGGTTTTCTCCAAGACTTACAATAATAATACCCAATTGTTTATTTTACCATTTTTCAGTACCAAAGAGTTACCATGAAGAAGTGATTAAATAAAAAACTGGGTATTATTATTGGGAATCTCCTGAAGAAAAACAGAGTTTTCCGATCGAAAAATATCGATTTTCAAGGATTGTATACCATTTCAACGAAAAGTTGTTTTATTTTTCCCATATCAAATACCGTAAAAACTTTGAGCGACATCTAAATATTTTCTGATTTNGTTACCATGAAGAAGTGATTAAATAAAAAACTGGGTATTATTATTGGGAACGNGTACAGTAACGAGCAAAACTGTAACATGGTGTAACCCCTTTTTACTTTAGCCACCGCTATATTTCCAAGTTCTAACGACTTTCATCCTTTTGTTGTATATTCTTGTTGGTACACCCCTACTGCCTCTATCACAACGATTTGAAGTCAATACAACAACAATAAAAAAACAGCAGACAAAAATGTAAACTAAGGCAAATTACAGTTTTGCACTGACTCTCGGTTTTGCATTTTGCAGTTGTCTTTTACTTAGTTGGAAGTCAGATGACTTTTTTCTGTATTGTAAGTTATTGAAGAAGTTATCACCAGTAAATAATATACATACATAGTTAATCAGGAACCATAAATGTAAATAATAGATTTACTGCGGAATGACGAGACCGCAGGAAAAGTTGTAAAAGATTGTGGAGTTGCTACTTGAAAATATTAAGACTGAGAAAAAATATAGCCTAAAGTATTCCCAAGGACAAAGGAAGTCCGTCAAAAAATATTACGGTCCGATAAAAAATAAAAAATAAATTTAAGTCTCAATTGAAGGTTATTTGGTCTGATAATACTAAATAAATCGCTTTCAATCAGATGGCCGGGCATAGTATTGGATCAAAGACCCAAAGTAAGCCCATGTGCATCATGTAAGGCAAACTGTGAATCACAGTGGTCGGTCAATAATAGTTTGGTATCGTATTTAAAAAATTTTGTTGGTCCGTTAGAACGCATTATGCGTAAGGAACAGTATCTGTACTGAACATTGTGTTAATAGTTCCCTTTTTTCGTGAAAATTGTTAAAAAGTTCTTAAAAATATATGAGTGCAAAACTGTAACATATGCATTATTTTACATTTTTGTCTGCTGGTTTTATTATTGTTGTTGGATTAACTTCAAATCATTATTATACTTCCTGTATAGGTGTACCAATAAGAATATACAACAAAAGTATAAAAGTCGTTAGAACTTGGAAAGATAGCGATGGCCGAAGTAAAAAGTGTTACACCATGTTACAGTTTTGCCCGTCACTGTACATATTTTATATGGGGAAAAAGAACTTTTCGTAGAAATGGTATATAATTCTTTAAAATCAATGTTTTTCGATCGGAAAACTCTGGTTTTCTCCAAGACTTACAATAATAATACCCAATTGTTTATTTTACCATTTTTCAGTACCAAAGAGTTACCATGAAGAAGTGATTAAATAAAAAACTGGGTATTATTATTGGGAATCTCCTGAAGAAAAACAGAGTTTTCCGATCGAAAAATATCGATTTTCAAGGATTGTATACCATTTCAACGAAAAGTTGTTTTATTTTTCCCATATCAAATACCGTAAAAACTTTGAGCGACATCTAAATATTTTCTGATTTCAAAATAAAACAAGTAAGAAAGTCTAAGTTCGGGCGGGGCCGAACATTAAATACCCGGCGCAAGTATTACATATATGCCTTTTCACCTTTCCGAAGGCTACAGCTACATGGTAAGCAGATCAGAATGGTATCAATTTTGAATAAATTAGAGTCCTTAAATTTCGAAATATTGACGTTTCGAGCATTTCTAAAATTTACCGTTATATGAGAAGCGGCCGTTATTTTAGCCCGATTTAAATAATTTTGAACGTTTTGCTTTTATGTGGCAAGCACAATAACCATACCGAGCTTGGTACAAATTGGTAGAACGGTTACCGAGATACATATGTGTGATCATAAGTGGGCGGTGCCACGCCCATTTTCCAAAATTTTATGATAAGCGTATTTCCTGATAAAGAAATAGGATAAAGTTTTGAAAAATGGGCGTGGCACCGCCCACTTATGGTCACATATATGTATCTCGGTAACCGTTCTACCAATTTGTACCAAACTCGGTGTGGTTATTGCGCTTGCCACATAGAAGCAAAACGTTGAGAATTATTGAAATCGAACTAAAATTACGGCCGCTTTTCATATAAGAGTAAATTTCAGAAATGCTTGCAACTTCAATATTTCGAAACTTAAGGTCGCTAATTTACTCAAAATGGATACACCCCGGTTTATCATGTAGCGGTAGCTTTCGGAAAGGTGAAAAACATATATTTAATACTTGCGCCGGGTATTTAATGTTCGACTCCGCCCGAACTTAGACTTTCTTACTTGTTTATTTTCAATTTTATATGATTTTAAAATGTTGGCAAACGTCAGAAAAAAAATCATGGCCGACGAATTGAGAGAATGAATTTACCTTGTAATGTTTTTATCATGCTTTTATTCACAAACTATATGTATGTATGTAGTTCACAGAAATTTCTTCTTTTCGCAACTTCCTCCATTTCGACATTTAACCGTTTTTACGTATATTGGAAGTTTCCATCAATTATAGCAGTGATTCCCAAAGTACCCGCATTAAGGTACTAAATGCGATAAAAATGAAAATGATGCCATTAATACAAATAAAGGCTGACTTCCAAAACGTCATTTGTTTTGCATACGTACATAGTATAGGGTTCCATAACGTCGAACTACAAAATATTGACAATGTATAGTGTTCCAAAACGCAGCCGAAAAGTTATCGAAACGCATCGCTAGAGCAATCTGCGCATCAGGGAACAAAGTTGATGCTTTGTTTGTTATTGGTTAGATTGGTGTATTAGAAATGGAAAATCCAGAAAAATTGTTCATTGCTATATTGAATATTTAATATATGCAATGTAAATGGTTGCAATGTGTCATAACTCTGCATAACCAATCAGTTTGAGTACCGCAGTATAACAGTTTCCAAACATTGTATTGATACGTTTTGGAAGTCAGCCAAACTATTTTACATATACTCCACGTGCAAAGTCATGAGTGAGCCGAACATTTGATGAGTTTATGGTGACGATAATGTAAATAACGCTAGCGCCCGCAGTGCTCTTAAAAAATATAACTCCTCCGAGCGAGAGAGTATTTTGATGTATTTACGAGCTCTATTTTTTAAAACCTACAAGTGTGTAATCACATTATTTTTATAAATAGAACACAAGAAAATATTTTACTTTTATTTTGGCCACTCTGAGTTTAGTTTTTGAATTCACCCGCGATGCAAATTTACATTGTTAGATCTAATTTTCACATTTCATTTGTTTACGAGCTTTGGGAATATTTAGAAATGTATCAGCAGGGGGTCCATCGAAACCAGTAAATTTTTGAAAGGGGTCTACGAGAAAAAAAGTTTGGGAACCTCTGAATTATAGTTTAGAAATAAAGGGGACTGTTTTTGGAATAATGCAGAGTAATGCATTTACGAACCTGAGCAATATTTTTGTTCTGGTATTTTCTTTTGTTTATGTTGCTTATTGTAAAATCTGTTGACTTTGTTTTTGCCTTTGTGTTGATATTGCATTTACAGTAGCAACTAAATGATACATATCAGATACAGTCAACAACAAATATCTACTGAAAACAAGTACTGAAAACAAAAGGAAACAGAATATTTACTTTTGTGTTTACAGTGATAAAATTACCGATAAACCAGACTGCTGTATATTTTTAAATACATACAAATGGATTAAAAAAGTAACGATACCGAAGTTGTGTCATTTTAGGGTTACATAAACTAAATAAATACATTCACATATCGTTATCTGACGAGAGATACGATAGATATGTTTTTATTTAGATCAACTGGTTAGCAATATGCATACGAATGTTGGTATGTGTGTAAAAGTGTATACTTTAGTTGGCAGTCAGAAGACTTTTTTATGTATTGTATGTAAGTTATTGAAGAAGTTATCACCAGTAAATAATATACATACATAGTTAATCAGGAACCATAAATGTAAGTAATAGATTTACTGCGGAATGGTGAGACCGCAGGAAAAGTTGTAAAAAATTGTGGAGTTTGCTACTTGAAAATATTAAGACTGAGAAAAAGTATAGCCTAAAGTGTTCCCAAGGACAAAGGAAGTCTGTCAAAAAATATTACGGTCCGATATCTTGTGAACTTAGCAGCAAATAGCGATGCAGCCACTATTACAGAAGCGCTTAAGTTATTAAACTTTAATACAAACCAGTAGGCAGCGAGGCGAAGAATTGCCAAATTGAGCGCAAAGGCATCATTAAGAAGAAAAAGGCAAATTTGATCAAAATACATGTGCGAGTGTAGCAGCATTTAGTTGCATCGCACGAAAATCGGACCGTTGCCTCTTGGGATATGTTAGGCCATTCACAAAGAAAAAAAAATAAAAACTTAAGTCTCAATTGAAGGTTATTTGGTCTGATAATACTAAATTAATCGCTTTCAATCAGATGGCCGCGCATAGTATTGGATCAAAAACCCAAAAGTAAGCCCATGTGCATCATGTAAGGCAAACTGTGAATCACTGTGGTCGGTCAATAATAGTTTGGGGTTGTATTTAAAAAATTGTGTTGGTCTGTTAGAACGCATTATGCGTAAGGAACAGTATCTGTTCATATTTCAACAAAATTTGCAAGATGTAGTCGAAAAAATGAGAGTTTCTGCTCTAAAATCACTCCAAACACACTGCACATGTTCGCAAAACCTGTATACAAAAGCAAAAATTTGCTAATTTGAAATGACTTCCACAATCCGCGGACATGAATCTCTTCGAGAATTTGCGAAATCAACTAAAATCACAGCTTAATAAGTATCTAAGTCCGTAAAAGTCCGTAAAATCCAGTACATGAGCTGTGAAAGCAAACTATAAGGATAGGATATAAGGGAGGATATACCTCCAGAATTTTTACAGAGATACAAATAAGGTATGCCAAATCGCATTCAGGAACTAAAACAAGCAAAAGGGTACTGGACATTGAGTTAATAGTTCTTTTTTTCGTGAAAATTGTTAAGTAAAAAGTTTTTAAAAATACATACAGTGCCAAACAGAAGTATTGGCACAGTAAATTTACCGCAATATATATAAAGTTTTTTATTCTAATTTATTTTCGATAATTTTTTATAAAAATATTGTTCATTCTACACTAGAAAACATAATTATAAAATCTCTAAACTTTGTGCAAAACTCAAGAAAATTCATTAAATTTGCACACCAATTTGTAACTTTTTATTCAGATTTTTTAGAAAAATTCTAAGTATGCAGTTTTATAGCCCATTCAAATTTAGTATAACCAAATGCAAGTTCAAAGTTGCTAAAAAATCACGTTATGAACCTATTTTAAAATTTCATGTAACTTATGAATAATTAAACGAAATACCACTTTCAAAACAGACGGAAACCATGCTCAATTAACTTCTTAAATAAAGGATTTTAAACCCATTTCCATTGATAACCATCGGTTTGTAACTCATTTAACTTATTAAATAATTTTAGTTTGGCCCTTTAAACTGGGGCAACCCTCAAACACATCAAAAATGTTCTAAATTGTCAAACTAAGTAATTCTTGAAGCTCTTTCATTTGACATCCATCGTTAATATTTAATATAGTAGGTGGCAATCGTATTCAACATATTTTCAAACTACTACCTTCTTAAACCTCTTTTGTATGACATATATATAGCAGTGCCCGCCAAACACTTTCCTGGGAAACGAACTATATTCGGCCTTTCACATGTACAAAATCGGCTTCTTACACGTACACAATCCGAACGTCAACAGAAAGAGTAGAAGAGCAACAAATTTTATTTAATTGCATGCAAACAATAGCCGAAGCAGGTTCATGACGCATTATTGTTAAATAAAGTAGGTACACTGAGCAGAATGAATGAATATTCATTCAAAAATTTTATAACACAATTTTTCGTTCATACACTTCTAGAAATAGGTATGTATATGGTTCCAAGTCGTGCTTTTTCTTCATATTAAAAGAACTTTGTGAATTATGTATTTTTTTTTAATACCAGACTAGTCCTCAATTAAAACATACAATATGTTTTGTTATCTATCTTTTGGTTTAATCGTTATTTTAAATTGTTCTTAAATGTCAAGTTTTACCTAATTTTAAAATAAATATATATTAGATATATATATTTTTATTTTATTTCTAGTTGAAATCAACGAAATTTTCTTTTAATATTCACAGTGCTCGAAGCACGTTATCTTTTTTGCTCAGAAATCCACACTTAAATTATAAAAAAATAATAATAATTTTGTACAATACATACAAAATTTTACCAACTTTTTCCTTTCTTAGGGCCGTTAACTTTCATTATATGTTTCTATGTTGTTTAGATCTAAAAAATAGCGCACAATGAAAAAACGGCAAAAAACATACCAAAGTTTTTATAAAAAGTAATACAACACAGAATTTTTTTCCGTGCATTACCACCAACACATTCTCATTTTTTGTTTCATAACTAATACATTCTCATTTTACGACTTTTCTCTTTTTGGCGGGCACTGTCATATAGCGATACCTTATTTACTTACCAAACTCCTTTAATTAAAATTGAATTACATTTTTTTAACATGTGGCAACCCTCCTATACGTAGTTAAGTTATAAAGCCTTTTCAAAACCATTTCGATTGATACCCATATTTAATAATTGATTTAACTTTTTAATTAATTTGCATTGATGGCATTGATAATTAAATTATTTGAATGCAATTTGTAGTCAGGTCGCAACTCCTTTCGAAAAAATAAAACCAGTTTGCACATTTTCAGGCCAAGCGCTTTAATTTGACACCCCATTTGTGCAGATCTTTTACGCGGAACAAAAAATGCCTTCGCGTATTATTTTGAACTTAATTTTTTAAAAGGTGGCAGCTCTTTTCGAAAAAGTTAAACCTTATTGCACACCTAAAGTCAGAGCCCTTTGGTTTGACACCTCACTTTTGAAAATCGAACGAACTGTGTGGATCTGATGGCATTGATTATTAAAATATTTTTAAATTTTTTATCAGGTGGCAATTCTTTTCGAAAAAGTAAAACCTTATTGCACATCTACAGACCAAGCGCTTTAATTTGACATCTCATTTTTGAAAATCGGGCGAACGGTACAGTTCTTTTATGCTGCACAAAAAATCCCTTCGCGTATTATATATGTACTAGTGAACCCACATGGCGTCAAAACGCAAGCGTTTAATTCAATTTTTTAAACAGGTGAAACCCCCTTCAAAAACCTCACAACAATATTCCTAATAATTAATCTAATCTCAGTGAGAGAGGTCTCGCATGGTGTCGGTTTTCATTTCATCAAATTTCAAGTCTCCCTGTAACTTAAAAAAAATAAAACCTGTGCACATCTATGTAGAATCCTAGTTCTTTTATTTGACTTCTCATTTTGGAAATTCCAAATAACGGTGCAGATGTGACATTAAAACCTTAAAAAAAAATAGATGGCAACTCTAATTAAAAATATTATCAGCATATAGTTTTCTTAAAACTCTTTCGTTTGACACTAATATTTCGATATTGCATTTATGTATCTTTCGTATAAGTAAAACAAATTCGAACAGGTGGCAACCCCTTTTCAAACTAAATTTTTCGCTTGGCATTGTTACACATATTTCAATTAACTGATGAATTAAGTTGAATTTAATTTTTTTAAGCACATGGCAACTCTCCCAAATACAGTTTAGAAATAAATTATTTTCAAACCCATTTCGATTGATACCCATCTTTTAACAATCCATTTAACTTATTAAATAATTTGAGCTTAATTAAAAAAAAAAAAAAAAAAACCAAATGTTCAGCTTAAAGATTTCTTAACACTCTTACTTTTGATAACCCTATTTTAAAATTTCATGTAACGTTTATTTAAACGAAATACCACTTTCAAAACAGGCGGCAACCATCTTAAAAATGATTTTCTAACTAAAATTTCATATGATTGATGATATGATGAATTAAGTGGAAATTTATTTTTAAGCACGTGGCAATCCTCCTAAATTTAGTTCTTAAATAAAGGATCTTAAACCCATTTGCATTTATAACCATCGGTTAGTAACTCATTTAACTCATTTAATAATTTTAGTTTTGCCATTTAAACTGGGGCAACCCTCAAACACATCAAAAATGTTCTAATTGTCAAATTAAGTATTTCTTGAAGCTCTTTCATTTGACATCCATCGTTACAATTTCATATAGGTGGCAACCCTATTCAAAATATTTTTTAACTACTACCTTCTTAAACCTCTCTTGCATGACACCCATATAGCGATACCTTATTCATTTGCCAAATTCCTTTAATTAAAATTGAATTACATTTTTTTAACATGTGGCAACCCTCCTATATGTAGTTAGGTTATAAAGCCTTTTCAAAACCATTTCGATTGATACCCATATTTAATAATTGATTTAACATTTTAATTAATTCGAGCTTAATTTCTTAACAGGTGGCAACTTTTTTCGAAAAAGTAAAACCTTCTTGAAGATCCACGCCCTAAGCCCAAACGGTGTGGATCTGCTGACATTGATTATTAAATTATTTGAATGCAATTTCTTATCAGGTGGCAACTCCTTTCGAAAAAATAAAGCTTTATTGCACATCTACACCCCAAGCGCTTTAATTTTGCACCCCATATTTGAAAATCGAGCGAACGGTGCAGATCTTTTATGCGGAACAAAAAACGCCTTCGCGTATTATTTTGAACTTAATTTCTTAACAGGTGGCAACTTTTTTCGAAAAAGTAAAACCTTTCTAAGCCCTTTAATTTGGTACCTCTATTTTGAAAATTAAACGGATGGTGCGGATCTGAGGGCATTGATTAGCAAATAACTTGAGTTCGATTATTTAACAGGTGGCAACTCTTTTCGAAGAAATAAAACCTTATTGCACATCTACAGGCCCAGCGCTTTAATTTGACACCCCAATTTTGAAAATCGAGCGAACGGTGCAGATGTTTTAGGCTGCACAAAAAATGCCTTCGCGTATTATATATGTATATAGATTGTTAGACCAATGGTGTTTTTTGTGCTTCCTAACTATGAAAAAGCATCTGTGATGTGCAGAACGAAAGCGTATTAAAAACGCGCCAAATAAAAATGTGTTTCGTTGGTTTTTGGCAATTTAATTTTTTTTTTGCTGGCAGTGTCCTAAATATAAAAGAAAATTGTCGAACATACTTTGTAAGGAAACAACGTGAAACATCTTCAACCAAAAAAAAGTCTCAAATATCAACGGGATTTTTTAGTAACTTGAAACTTGCACTTTATTATACTCGAATTAATGGGGTACAAAACTTCATACCACAATTTTTTCTAAAGGTTATGATTAAAAAGTTTGAAATTTGGTTGAAAATTTGCGAAATTTTTGTTGTATAGCCAGTGAATAACTCAGTGAGAGGGGAGACCAGTATGTTTGCATGTATGTATATAAACAAAAATATTTATTGGACCAAAAAGTAGTGGGTAGGCACTGTGGGCAATGGTAATCAACTATTACCACCTCCGCATGGTTGTAAACCAATGCAGAGTCCGCAGAATGCTCCGGAAGCAGTGTCCGGAGGATGCATCCGACTAGGCAGAGCATACTTTGAAGTGCCATCTTATTGAAACTTAAGAAAGTTCAATTACTTGGCAGTTGAGAAGTGCATGTGCAAAAATTTCCTAAATTGCATAAAGGAAATTTTTGCACATGCAGCAGTACATAGCATGTATTTAGGCGCCTGGTGTTAGCAGACGCGCCTAAACATACCGGCCCCCCTAGACGACATGGTCGTCTAGTGGATAAAAAAAGCCGCAAATATCCGGCTCGAAGGACCATGAATAACTCATTGAGAGGGGACACCAGTATGTTTGCATGTATGTATATAAACAAAAATATTTATTGGACCAAAAAGTAGTGGGTAGGCACTGTGGCCAATGGTAATCAACTATTACCACCTCCGCATGGTTGTAAGCCATGCAGAGTCCGCAGAATGCTCCGGAAGCAGTGTCCGGAGGATGCATCCGACTAGGCAGAGCATACTTTGAAGTGCCATCTTATTGAAACTTAAGAAAGTTCAATTACTTGGCAGTTGAGAAGTGCATGTGCAAAAATTTCCTAAATTGCATAAAGGAAATTTTTGCACATGCAGCAGTACATAGCATGTATTTAGGCGCCTGGTGTTAGCAGACGCGCCTAAACAGCCAGCTAGATTTTCATGAAAATAATAATAAACAAAAGTCAAATAGCCAAAACTAGTCCAAATATCGCACTCCTTTTATTTTGTGGACAACTGTACATATCATTAATATAGAATCGCGGTAACTCATGTTTTTTCGAAATTCAGCTTTGTTCAAATGTCAGTACATCACTCAGGAAGGACCTATTATGAGTTGCATTCGACCTTCGACCGNATGTCAGTACATCACTCAGGAAGGACCTATTATGAGTTGCATTCGACCTTCGACTGTGGTCGAAAGCGCTGATCGAACGAATTTTTCTGACGTTCATTTGATGAAGAATAGCGCTATTGTGAATTTCGTTCGTTTAGGTTGTTCACAATAGTATATTTTTCACCGCCGAGAAGCCTTGTTTACAAATCGAGCAAACTAAATAGTATTTATGTAAATTTGTGCAAATTAAAATGAAGTAAAAAACAACTTCATGAAAACTCGGTCAAAATGAGTACAACGGAGTTCTGGTTCGACGATTTGTCAGAGGATGAGAGTTTAGTAAACTAGCCAGGAGTAGAAACCGTTTAAAGAGAGTTTAAGTGTAGTCCTTCGAATATATTTCGCTGTTCGCTACACAAAACCTGCTGCAGCAATGCTCTATTAACAGCTCTACGACTTTGTTCTCAGAGATCGTGCAAACTGAGAATTGCCGACGTTAGATCTGCATGAAATTAATAAAAATTGTTTAAAATTAGTGTCTAGCCGTCAAAAAGTAAGAAAAACAAGTAAGAAAATCTAAGTTCGGGCTGAGCCGAACATTAAATACCCGGCGCAAGTATTAAATATATGTTTTTCACCTTTCCGAAAGCTACCGCTATATGGTAAACCGAGGTGTATCCATTTTGAGTAAATTAGCGTCCTTAAATTTCGAAATATTGAAGTTTCAAGCATTTCTGAAATTCACTGTTATATGAAAAGCGGTCGTAATTTTAGTTCGATTTCAATAATTTTCAACGTTTTGCTTCTATGTGGCAAGCACAATAACCACACCGAGTTTGGTACAAATTGGTAGAACGGTTACCGAGATACATATAGATCACAAGTAGGCGGTGCCATGCCCATTTTTCAAAATTTTATCACAAACGTATTTCTTGGTAAAGAATTGTTGCAAGCATCAATTTTGAATAAATTAGCTTCAATAATTACTGATTTATCGAAGATTTCGTATTTCTCTAAATTACCGTTATAAGGGATGTGGGCGTGGTTATTGTCGGATTTTAAAAATTTTCGGCTATTTCGTATGTTATGCCAAGGTTAACAACTGTGTGTGTTTGGAAGAAATTGGTGCAGCGGTTACCAAGATATACACATGTAACCATAAGTGGGCGTGGCTCCGCCCATTTTCCACAAATTTATAATCTTATTTTTCGTCTAAAACTTATTGTAAATATCAATTTTGAGTGAATAATCTTCAGTAGTTACTAAAATATCGCAGTTTTCGTATTTCTGAAAATTACCGTTATATGGGAGGTAGGCGTGGTTATTGTCCGATTTTGCCCATTTTCAATACCATCCGTCCTCCGCCCGAAAGAAGTGCCAAGTTTCGTTAAGATAAGAATTTTTACTCGAGTTATCGTGTGCACAGACGGACGGACGGACAGACAGTCACCGCTTAATCGATTTCTCTTTTCATCCTGATCATTTATGTATACATTTGTCTATATCTATCTCGATTCGTTTTGCCTGTTACAAACAACCGTTATGTGAACAAAGTTATAATACCCTTGTGCACAAGTGCGCTCGGGTATAAAAAACTCAAAATCTTATATTTTTTCACAATTTTCTAACACTTCGCTACAGCATCGAAAGCTAAATTCAGTTCGACAGAAAATTCTATACTCAACGAAAATTTCGACACGGTTGCATAGCTAATAGTAAGAATTTCACATTCGATTTTCGATCTTCGATAACCAGCGATCTTCGATGATCGAATGCAACTTATGATAAAGGCCATAAATTAGTTTCAGTGTAAGCAATTCGCAAATGAATAACTTTTATTTTTAAGACGTTTTATTACTACTTTGTAAAGAAACAAAAATGTTAGTTGGGGCCTATGTATGCATATTAAGGCAACGATTTGTATTTACTTGCATTGTCAAAGTGTATAATACCCAAGTTTTGTCAATGATTCAATTAAAATGTGGTCGTTGCAGACATTCGCTCATGCATACTTTTGCATATTAGATATGTATATATGCATTTTTATGTGCATATTAAAGTCTCTAATCATCATTACAGGCGTTGTCTACAAACTCACATAAATATGTACACACATTTGTATTTACATTTAAGTTAGCGTCCATATGCAATAAAAGTTCTACTTGTAAAACTCCCATCGATAAATTTAACACCCTTCAATATGGCGAAGATTGTTTCCCCCCTTTCCTTGGCAAACCTACGAACTGGTGCATGCAAATTCAATTATTGGCAAGTTAGGTCGCCTTTTTTACATTTTTGTTTTACATTCATGAAAACGATTATGGTTTACGTACGAAATACGAATTTGTTACACGGATTAGGGATGGGCCCCGTTTCCAAAAATCGTTTTTTTTTTATTAATCACGGTATTCTATTCAGGTTTTAAACCGTTTAAAAAACAAAAACTGTATAAAAACCTGATCTTTTCGGTTTACCGAAAAAAAAACCTATTACAATAAATACAATAAAACACTGCAAAAAACCCCAAACAACATCGACATCAAATGAAGTAAAATTTACTTCAATAGTGTCATAATTAAAAAGAGCAAAACTTGCGAAACGGCTTTAAAGTTTTGAATTTGCATATACTCCCATAGTAAAAATAAATGCGTATTTTGTTCTAGTGAGATACTGGTAATCGATACAGCTATGGAATTTTTACACAACGTAAAAGAAAATGTAGCATACTAACTCAAAATTTGTATTTCTTGGATTAGGACACTATTAAAATCAGGAACGTGAACCGGTTTTAAACCGAACCGGTTTTGAACCGGAAAATCGCTTTTTCTAATAATTAACTGAACTNCACAACGTAAAAGAAAATGTAGCATACTAACTCAAAATTTGTATTTCTTGGATTAGGACACTATTAAAATCAGGGACGTGAACCGGTTTTAAACCGAACCGGTTTTGAACCGGAAAACCGCTTTTTCTAATAATTAACTGAATCGTTAACCGAACCGAAAATTTCCACAAATGTTTGATCTGAACCGAAAACCGAACCACTTTCTATAAAGGTTTAAAGGTTCGTTTCAACCAATTTTCAATAGATAAAAGTATGTTTGTTTACCATGTGACAATATCAATGTAAAGGCAACCCATCTCATTTGACAGACACTTGACCCTTAACCTTGCGCGTTATTTTTTTGTTTTTCGAACCGTTGAACCGAACCGAAACCCCAGTTTAAAGACCAAAAACCCCGCTTTGACGAACCCATCCAAAAGTGCAAAAACGATTCGAACCGCTGAACCGAACCGACCAAATTTTTCTTCCGGTTCACGTCAGTGATTGTCCAATATTTTTCATGGTAATCTTTTTTTGTTAATTTTGTATTAAAATATTGGTTATGTTTTCACAAACGACATATAAATCAACTTTTCAAATTTTGTACGAAATTTCAATATTCACAATCGACTTCACTATCGATTATACTTAGCTACTAGATCAACAAACAAAAATTAAGTAGTTAATTTGAAGTTTGTGGTACGCCGTAAAATTTTATTCTTATCTCGAAGAATTGCAAAACAATTATCCATTGCTGGCGATTGTAAAAACCCAGTTTTCGGTTTTCGGTTTAAAAGCAAAAAAAAAAACGATTATCACCTAAATTAAAAAAAAAACTGAAAAAGGTCATTAACCAAATTAAAAAAAAAAAAACGGTTTTTGGAAACACCGATCTTATTTGAACATCCCTAACACGGATGTGCGCACATAGGTATGTACATTAGGGTGGCCAAAAATACACGTGAAAGAGTAAAGTGTGAAGTTTTATGATCTCCCCCCTAGGATTCTTCTATACCGAAAAAATATGCCCCTATATCGCTCAAAGTGCGTGAAAGTTTTCATGTATGTATCTCATATGTGGAAAAAAAACTTTTCGTAGAAATGGTATAGAATTCCTAGAAACCAATATTTTTCGATCGGACTCTGTTTCTCTGCAGGAGATTCCCAATAATTAATACACAATTGTATATTTAACCATTTTTTCATAGTAACTATAAAACTATTATATACATAGCTCCTCCAAAAACTCCCAAAACCCCGAAAAATGCAATGGGGTAGCAATAAAAAATCATTAGTATAGAAAAATGGTTAAATAAACAATTGGGTATTACTATTGAAAGTCTCCTGAAGATAACCTGAATTTTCCGATCAATAAATATTGATTTTCAAGAATTCTTGGTATTTCTACGAAAATTTGTTTTTTGAGCGACCTCTAAATATTTATTGATTTCAAAATAAAAAAAAGAGGCATACTTTTTTCGATATAGAACAATCCTAGGGGATCAGGGCATTAAAATTCCCATTTTACTCTTTTTGGACCACCCTAATGCACATATGTGTGTAAATTAAAATTAAGTTGTAGTGTATGTATGTATAAATACTGTGCATTTGAACATGTTATACAAATGCCATTGACGTCTTAACTGACACACTTTATGGCTGCAATCGATCGACCGTCTGTCTGTCTTGGAAATTTCTAAGGTGTTTAGCCGTAGAAACAGCTTCTATGTACAATTGTGCGTTATCTAATATGATTTGTATGAGCGTTCTTCAGGAAGGTTCTCAGTTTTGAGCTTTCGATAACTGTCTGCTTTGCAATTATGTATATTTTCACGCAAAATGTTTTTAAAAATACTAGTATCGCCCTGTTGTCGAAATTCGACATTTTTTTCATACACTTTTGAATTTTTCTTGTCACCAATATTGACTCGTTTACGATTTTGAGGTCCACCACCAAAAGTTATAACGAATTTTCAGGAAAATTTAAAACCAAATTTCTTCAGTAGCTTTCGAAATTAGACCGAGAAAGGAATCTGAATTTTCATTTATAAACAATATGCGTATATATTTGTATGATGATAGGCGGTTCCTCACTGACTGATATGTTAAACATATACCAATTCAGACTGTAAATACGTTTTTCGATTATCCTGGTCTGAGAGCCTCTTAAAAGGTTGAAAACTAAATTGACAACCTGTAAATAAACTCCGCTTTATTTTCATCAGAATCGGTAAAGGTTAAGACAGTACCTCGAAGGTGTACAACAAAATGTAATATTTTCTTCTCTAATGGCGGGTTCACAAGGGATGTTGCCAAGATTTTGCCAAAGCCCCATATTTTTAGGTCACACGATTGGGCTACCAAGTTACACCAAATTTTATGTTACAAATATGTATTCCAAAGATGAAACAAATCTGACCATAAATAGGATTTTTCAAGATAGTTCTCAATCCCTGCGCCACCTATCGGAAGACAAATGCACTGATCCTTCTAAAAACCGTTGCACATAATAGAAATCATTCAATGCGATCTAGAAATCTGATATAAAATAGTTCCCAATTGAATGGTTATTTCCATTTTATGTAAATATAGATGTAGGGGTATCAAATTCCATTACCTAATCATAAGTGGTTGCTCAGAATCTCCAAAATCTACCATAAATACCTTATTGATAGCATAAATAGTTGTGTAAAATTTCAGAAAGTTAGCTTAGAAAAGCGATTTGACAATTTCAGTTTGTATGGTAGCTGCAACGCCCCCCCTTCCATAATTTAGCATTTTTCGCAGTATGTACGGTATTGATTACATATTTTGCTGTTCCAAATTTCAGGGCGTTAGTATAAGCGGTTCCATGGGATAAGCGATATGAGATTTCAGTTTGTATGGGAGGTGCCACGCCCCTTTTCCAAAATCGGCTCCTTTTTGCCGTAAATACGGTATTGATAACGTATGTTGCTGTGTAAAATTTGAGAAAGTTAGTATAAGCGGTTCCAGAGAAAAGCGATATGACAATTTCAGTTTGTATGGGAGGTGCCACGCCCGTGCTAAGTTTCAGTTCCCCAGCGTAATTGGTTTTAAATATACTAGTAATAATCCCCGAAAATCGGGGTGCTCCGTGGTCTAAGAAACCTTCTTTATTATAAAAACCATATGCATTGCTTTTGGTAGTTAAGTTTAACTTGGTATTTGGGCAAGATCGTACCCTACTCAATACGCCATGCGTTATGCAATCCTCTTGCTAGGGTCTGACCTTGATGCTTATTTATTGTTATTGCGAACGCTACAATCATTTTGAATTGGCAACGTTTAAATAAAAAACCAAGTGTTGTCTCCGTACGTATCAAGTCATGAGGTGCAACTCCCCTACCTCTATTTGCTTCTGTGGATATTCAGAAGCAGAAGTAGATATCGACGCCATTTCTACTCCTGGCAACATAGTAACCATTTCTTTACTAACTATCGTACAGTGCTTATTTTGTGGACGCGAAATTGATCGATCCTTCAAGTGGCTTTGATTAATTACACCACGCTGAGGTTCAAATACCAAATCGGCTAAATCTCGCAAAATAATCTCTTGTGGGACTAATCTTAATTTTTGAGTCGGGCGTAACCTGCAAGAGAAAACTGAAATAGCCAGATTCTCTGAAACGCAAATTTATCGAGAGTTTAAAATACTTTGCCGTTCCCTCAGTTCGCCCGCCAGACTTTTTTAAGTTTTCCAGCATTTTAAAACTATACAAAATTGAAAATACAGAAATAAAATTGTTGAAAATGAAGTGCTCAATGTACCATTTAAAAATCTTTCCGCGCAAATATGTACATCGAATGATTCTTAAATCTCAAATGTTTGTGCAAAGTTTCAGATCCAGAACCTTAATTTGAAAGTAAATTGTCTCCGTACGATTATATATAGATACTTATATAGATTTATAATACAAATATAACCATATTGGGCTCTGAAAAAAACATCGAGATAAACCATGTAAGATTTATATATGGGTATTTGTTCAGCGGCAAAAGCACCATTTTTGTTTTGCAGATATTCCGCTGTATCACATTCGCACGAACATAGCAATGCTTTGCTCGATATGAAACCAAAACAGGGACGGAAACTAATATTTGGAACATAACAATGCTCAAATCAAAAGCGCACAGCGCTGCAGCGATGTTGTTGTTGATGCTGTGTATGAATGCATGGATATGCAACAACGTTGTTTATGTACATATGTACAGCAGTGTTGGGAAATGAAATTGTTCCTTCAGTACGAAATCTGTACAAAAACTGTACTTTTCGACTGTAAATTGTATCGACTTTTTAATTTCCTGATATATTTTCTTGGTACATGCATACATAGATTCCCTTCAAGACCAATGATTTGATGGTATTCATCGGAAAGTTTATGTAGGTACATTAACATATTTTACACTTTTAACATAAATGTGTATTTACCAAACAAATTTTTTAAGTTATTATGAATGGATAAAAGAGACATCTTTGAATTCAGTACTAAAACTGGACATTTTAATAGTATTTCAAGTGCTTATCAAGACTTTACGACACGCACATATTGACAAGATTGGCCATTTATCTTAAAATTATTTAATTTGAATTATTCTTTATAAAAATGCATTTTATACTTTAACTAAACCCGTATAAATCCAAGGTTCAATCTTTGCGCAACATTAAAAAATCAACAAACTTTCGTAAAAATTTCGAGCCTTTTAATTAGATTTCCTAGATATTTTGAGTTATCTAGCCCGATCAATTTAAATAAAGTGCAATGTGCAAACTAAAGTTGAATGAGCTAAAAAACTGCAAAATATTAAAAAAAAAACAATTGAAATAGAAAGTTCGAAATTTTTACTAAAGGTTGTAGATTTTTTTTAACGTTGCTCAAAGATTTAAACTTATTTTCATACAGTTTTTGTTACGGAATAAACTATGTTTTTATAAACAAATTATTAAAATAAAAAAGTAATAAATAAATACTCAAATCTAGTCAATAGGTGAGTGCCGCAAAGTTGTGATATTTAAGAACATCTCTTTCTTAATTAACGATGACACCGTTTCTATATGAAGCTGATTTCGAAATTTTGTTTCAATTAGATTTGGTATCGAAAATATTCTTTCGAAACTTGCCTAGGAACGTGAGGTTGATAGCACACCTTGTGCTGTGTTATAATGGTTCGTTCAAAACCTTTTTTCAAAACTTACAAAGGCGAGAAGGCGAAGACAAAAAGAGAATAAAAAATGTCCCGCAGTGAATTTTCAGAGCTATATATTTATTTATAGCACTCATAGTAGGAAAGTATATTGTAAATAAAATTGTATCAAAAAAGTACAATTGTACCAAAAATGCCAACACAGATGTACATAGCCAAAGGGAACATTTTCTTTGCAGATCTTCCGCTGTCTCGCTGCCTACACATGAACCAAAAATACAAGATCACCTAATCAAAGAACCTCGAAAAAAGTATATTTCTGAGCGTTTTTGACATCTGCCTAAGAATGAAAACAAACAAAGAAAGCGAAAAAGGCGCGGTGATTGAGGGCGATTAAATTGGTATTTATTATAAAATATACAAAGTGAAACTTGATGAAAATTAGCAAAAAAAGTTCATAAAATATGGTTTTCATGATTGAAAGTGTTTTACAATCGCATATCATTATCACGGGTCGATTTTTCAATACCAACGTTCTGACCACAAACGTGCACCCACTTTTACGCACAAACTTGTTCCAATCACACAGCACTTTATTTTATATCATAAATATGTAATAAACCAAAATTTATAATTAAAATCGCTGCAGAAAACCCATTCAATCGCTAAAAAATCACTACGAAGAGGTAGAAGACGGTGTAAACAAAACCGAAAAACGTCAAAAACGCTACGAAAACTTTTTTCTGAAAATCGATTACAAATACAACGATGGCTGATTAGGTGTCTGTAGTCGTTGGTTCATGCTGCCTACATGCACACGAACGTAGCAATGCTTGATGGATATGAAACAAAAGCGGAGACGAAAGCGAATAAATGGAACAATTTTTCATTCTCTTATGTCCCGCTGAGACGCTGCCTTTCGAAATGAGCGTAGCAACGCTTTGCTCAATGTAAAAATTTTTAAATTTTTCGACGCAAATATTTCTAAAATCGGTCAATGAATTTTAAATCTGAAAAGTTTGTGCAAAGTTTCAGATCGAACACTTTAATTTTATGTATAATTTGTCTCTGTACGACTTGTAGATCGCTGGGAATAAGCGCCTTGTTTCAGAATAATATACATATAGATTTCAACTTTTCACAGTTTTGTCTGTATGTCAGATGCCACGCCCCCTACGTAACGGTTAACATTTCTGGATTAGGGGAAGCTATGTCCTTTAAGTCGGTGTATGTTTTGTTGAAATCGAGTGAACGGTGCCCTCAAGAAAGGGAGTTCAAAATTTTCTTATGGCGTATTTATGTATAGATTGATATATCACATATACATATGTATATACATACATATCGCTACCTAAAGGTGAAAAAGTGCCAAGCCCACTTTTTTCTAAATTTTGTTTTTGATGCAGAATGACAGTTAATGTGAAACTACATCAATTTTTCGTCTTTCCTGAACAATTTCAAAAAATGGGCTTGTCCTTTTCACTTTTAGGTAACGATATGTATGTATGTATCAGGGTTGTTGCGAATATTCGCATTCGCATTCGCAACCGCGGAGCTTCCGTATTAATTTTAACATTCGCTTTCGCATTCGCAAAAATCAATGCGGATCTTTTGCGAATGCGAATATTGAAGGGACCGAAAATTATAGTTATTTTTATACCCGAGCGCATTTGTGCACAAGGGTATTATAACTTTGTTCACATGACGGTTGTTTGTAACAGGCAAAACGAATCGAGATAGATATAGACAAATGTATGCATAAATGATCAGAATGAAAAGAGAAATCGATTAAGCAGTGACTGTCTGTCCGTCCGTCCGTCTGTGCACACGATAACTCGAGTAAAAATTGAGATATCTTAACGAAACTTGGTACGTGCCCTTCTTTCTGGCGTAGGACGGATGGTATTGAAAATGGGCAAAATCGGACAATATCCACGCCTACCTCCCATATAACGGTAATTTTCAGAAATACGAAAACTGCGATATTTTAGAAACTACTGAAGATTGTTCACTCAAAATCGATATTTACAATAAGTTTTAGACGAAAAATAAGAATATTATAAATTTTTGGAAAATGGGCGCAGCCACGCCCACTTATGGTTACATGTATATCTTGATAACCGCTGCACCAATTTCTTCCAAACTTGGCACAGTTGTTAACCTTGGTATAACATACGAAATGGCCGATGATTTTTAAAATCGGAAATTAGGCGAATTAGCGAAATTAGGCCGGGGAAAAAAATTAAATTAGGCCGTCTTCATATCAAACTTCCAATTCATACGAAATATGGTTCCGAAGTTATGGCTGATTAAATATTCCAATCATAAGGGATGTGCCCCGTCCCTTTTACAAACTGATTTACATATACCTCACTATAAGCACCTACCATTGATAGGTATGCATACCAAATTTCATGTTCATGCGACTTGTGGTTCCAAATGGCTGAAATTCCATCAGATAGTTAGTTTGGGTTTAACTGGTTTCCTTAATTGGTTTTCACAAGTTGTCCTGCTAGCTTTCACGGATATTTTTTAAAATATGTCCGCGGCAAAATTATTCTTTTCACGGATAATTTATGGCAAATTATCAGACAGTTAGTTTGGGTTTAACTCGTTTCCTTAATTGTTTTGTTTGAAGTTGTCCTGCTAGCTTCCACGGAAGTTTGCAGAGCACACGATATTTTTTTTTTTAAATATGTATGCGACAAAATTTTTAGTCCCACGGATAGTTTACGACAAATTATCAAATAGTTGGTTTGGGTTTAACTGGTTTCGTTAATTGGTTTTCAGAAGTTGTCCTGCTAACTTCCACGGATATTTTTTTTAAATATGTTCGAGGCAAAATTATAATTTTCAGGGATAAAGAACGGATAATTTACGGCAAATTATCAGATAGTTAGTTTGGGTTTAACTGGTTTCCTTAATTGGTTTTCACAAGTTGTCCTGCTAACTTCCACAGATATTTTTTAAAATATGTCCGCGGCAAAATTATTCTTTTCACGGATAAAGAACGGATAATTTACGGCAAATTATCAGATAGTTAGTTTGGGTTTAACTGGTTTCCTTAATTGGTTTTCACAAGTTGTCCTGCTAACTTCCACAGATATTTTTTAAAATATGTCCGCGGCAAAATTATTCTTTTCACGGATAAAGAACGGATAATTTACGGCAAATTATCAAATAGTTACTTTGGTTTTAACTGGTTTCCTTAATTGTTTTTCACAAGCTGCCCTGCTAACTTCCACGAATATTTTTTAAAATATGTCCGCGGCAAAATTATTCTTATCACGGATAAAGAACGTATAATTTACGGCAAATTATTAAATAGTTATTTTGGGTTTAGCTGGTTTCCTTAATTGGTTTTCAGAAGTTGTCTTGCTAACTTCCACGGAAGTTGGCAGAGCACACTATATTTTGTATACCTTTCATGAGCATGAAATGGTATTATAACTTTGGTCCGATTTTTGTAAGTACCAGAATAAAAAGAGACAGACCCATTAAAATGTATTCTTATATGAGCAGAACGTCGAGCTGAGTCGATTTAGCCATATCCGTCTGTCCGTCTCTCTGTCTGTCCGTCTGTTTGTATGCAATCTAGTCTCTCGGTTTTCAAGGTATCCGGATGAAATTTGGTAAGTGGGTGGGAAGAATCGAACCACTATAACATATAGCTCCCATACAACTGATTGTTCAGATATAAAATTTTTCGTTATAACTCCTCGATTTATATATCTAGGAACATGAAATTCCGCACTGTTTTCAATAATTATCAACAGAAAACCTAAGTGAAAATAACAAAGATCGAGTCACTATAACCTGCAGCCCCCATACAACTGATTGTTCAGATATGAGGTCTTTTATGATAACTCCTCTATTTTTGCAGCTAGAAACATGAAATTTCGCACCGTTTTCACTCATTATTAACATAATACTTACATATATCTCCCATACATCTGATTGTTCAGATATGGGATTTTACTGTAAAACTCCTTTATTTGAACNTGACTACAACATATATCTTCCATACATCTGATTGTTCAGATATGGGATTTTACTGTAAAACTCCTTTATTTGAACAGCTAAAACCGATAAATTTCGTAAGATATTTTATAAATAATAATACAAAGTCTACTGAGGAAATCGTCAAAATCTATGCTGTATAAGCTTTATCTCCTATACCACTGATTGTTCAGATACCAGTTTTTGCTATATATCTCCTTTGTGTAGGAAGCTAAACTCAATAAATTGTGTTACCGGTTTACATACCGATCACATAGCAGTGAAAATCACTTCGATTGGTTCTATATAAGATATATCTTCCACACCTCTGATTGTTTAGATGCGATTTTTTATATAAGTATGTAACTCCTCCATCGATGTATGCAGATGTATTCAAAAGCAGTAACCTGTTAAAGTAAAATTTGCGGATGTTCATGAATGGTATGAAGCCTTCGGCATAGCCGAAGACAGCGCTGCTCTTACTTGCTTTTAAATATGTATGCGACAAAATTTTTAGTCTTTATCATAAAGACCGCATAATTTACGGCAAAGCATCAGCTAGTTAGTTTGGGTTTAGCTGGTTCCCTTGATTGGTTTTCAGAAGTTGGCCTGCTAACGTCCACGGAAATCTTTAAAAATAGGAAGTCGCTAAAATTTTATGGCGGTGGAGTTTTAGCGATAGCGAAAGTATTTCTTCCTTCTTCTTTTCTTACAGCAAAGCCTTCGCAGTTAGCTTACCGAAGCTGCATCTATACTTGAGGGTTAATCTACGTGTTTTAAGATACGTGGCTTTGAAGAATCAGAAATTTATCTTCCTTTAAAGTACAAAACCTCGTATCGTCATTCTACGAAACCGCGTAACTGACATTGGCTACTAAAAATCGGATTTGCTCACCCAAGCTCTTGGCTCAATCCTTATCCATTCGTCCTGAAATATGCTAGCCAGAAGTGCGATTGCTTTATAAAAAAGATAACCATTTTGAAATATGAGTGTTTTTACTCTCTTTAAAATAATTTATGCAATCTCACATACGCGGTTTTGCATTATCTTGTACGCGGTTTTGCATTTTGTTGATACGCGGTTTTGTACTTTAAACGACGATATAATTATATTGTAACAAATCTATTTCATTATCGTTATTCACAAAGACCTGCTTAGTTGGACACAGTGATTTGTGGTTGCCAACATTCGTAACGATTCCTTATGTTTTCGCAAATTTTTGTGACTAAAACAAAAGCAATTTCGTTCTAAAACGCGCCATATTTTAAAACCTGCTATATTCAATAAGGTATGATCATCGATCTCATCTTTTTCATTTGAAATTCGCAATCAGTCAAGCATGATACTACCCAGCAGGAAATGTGTCTAACTATAAGCTAACTTTATGTTGATTAGGAAGGAGCTAAAAGTCACTTATTATCTATATATTTTCTTTGACGAAAGCTAACTATATTTCTATGGCGATGGCCGCGAAATAGTCAAGGGTGGTTACCTCTACATTAGATATAGTCAAGGGTGGTTACCTCTGCATTTGATGTAACTAACTTGTAACTAACTACTTTTGGACATAAAATATTAATAGGAAAAACAAAATTTTTTTATACTTTTTATATTTTTTTATTTTTATTTACTTTATTTATTTTATAACATTTCACATTTGTTTTTATATTCTGCTGTAGGTGGTCCCATATTCGAACTCCGTCAGATATAACTTCAAAATGATAATATGAAATTTCTATCTTCCTTTTATTTGTACTCAATTCGAAAAAGTATTTGCGAAGTGCAGGATATTTAAATAGAAATGCGTGTAAAGAAAACGATCTCGAGGTTTACTCCTGCATTACTTGTCCACTTGTTTCAAGTAAGCTTTTTGTAGCTAACTACAAGTTATATATTTTATAGAAATCCCGCATAAAAGCTATCTACAAGGGGTTATTTTTTATCAATTGATAATTTTTTTCTGCAGGGTAGGCGTCGCGTGGGTCTATCTATACATGTTCATATGCACATACATACATATATACATACGTACTTCTATGTATGATGTATTTTCACTTTATCGGTTAAGTAGTTACATATTTACGCGCTACTATTTTCGTTTCTCCTATAGTGAATCATACCTTCATTCATAAATATTTAACTTTTTATTTTAATTTGTTATTATCGCTTCTGTATTATATTGTTTGTTTTGCGCCAACATTTTATTCGTCTATAATTTTCGTCGAGTTTTTGTTTCGCTTTTGTTTTAGGATTCCCCTTTTGTAGCTTTTTGGAGTTGGCGTCTGTTTACTTTGATGTTTGTGTAAAGAAATTTTTATTTGATATTAAAATGCTAATCAAATTTTGCGTAAGTTTGTTGGTGTGATTTTTGCGTTTTAACCTCATATAACTTTCGATGACATTCATAAACACATATGAATACGCGATATCTTGTAAATCAACTGTAACCGATTTTCACTTTCTTCAGTGAAATGTTCAAGTTGATTGTGTTATTGTACATACATTAACATGTATGTGGTTTTGTCTGTGACATTTATTGTTGTTCTCTTAATGTATTTCATTTAATTTTTATTCAGTTCCTGTTAGTTGCATAAGTAGCAACACTGATCTTTTGCTTTACTTTCATGTCATTCAGTGTTTGTCCAATCAGTGCGTCTCTCAGTACGCATGTACGTGTGCGAAAAAATTCAAGCATAATATGTCATTTAAGCTTTTTCGTGGTATTTTCATTTCCCTTTCGATAAGACGTTAACAACCCAGTAGGTNAGTACGCATGTACGTGTGCGAAAAAATTCAAGCATAATATGTCATTTAAGCTTTTTCGTGGTATTTTCATTTCCCTTTCGATAAGACGTTAACAAGTCTTNGTTACGTGTAATGCAGAGCAGTCGCTCGGAGTAGTTCGGTGCTTGGAAATAACTTCGGCTGCACGTTATTTTGCAACTGACAACGTAATGTGTCTTCGGAGGTGTTCATTTTGCCCTTTACTAGTAGATGACATTGGCCATGATGACAATTTTGGTACTAAAAACTGAAAGAAAACATGGCTTACCTCGCAAGGTGCTTACCTATTTTCCCAGTGGGAAGTCTTTATAACATACATTTACATATGTACATTAGGGTGGTCCAAAAATACGCGTGAAAAAGTAAAGTCGGAAAATAAAATTTATTGAAAGACTCCTGAAAATAACCAAAGTTTCCCGATTGAAAAGTATTGATTTTCAAGAATTCCATACCATTTACACGTAAAGCTTTCAGCGACCTCTAAATATTTTTTGATTTTAATATAAAAAAATAGGGGTATACTGCTTTCGATATAGAACAATCCTAGGGGGTGAGAGCACTACAATTCCGACTTTACAGTTTTTGGACCATTCTAATGTACACATTAGGGATGCCACACATTAATTTATTTAATAAATTAATTTTAAAAAAGATTTATATAATCTTCATAGAAATATTTAAAATATTTAAAGTTTTGACTGGTGGGGCATCTCCTTGTGACTGGTGTAAAGTAATTACGAATGAAATAAGTTTCTATGGACAAAAATTACAACTTCTTTTGATTTATTTTTAAATATTTTTCCAACAGATTAATGAAATGTAATCATTTAAAAAGAGGTTAGCACTGAAATAGAGATAATTAGGGCATATTTAAATTTATGTTGTTTTCCTCTTTTCAATGGAATGACCCTGCACTTACATATACAAATTTCTAGATATACATATGACTATTGCAAACGTAGGTTTGAATACTGTAGATAAAAATATTTATATTATTATATATATGTACCCAAAGACATAAATAGATGTTTGTGAGTCATTCGTATTTTATAAAGAGATGTAATACTTAACCCAGATTATGGGATGAATATAACTCTAATGAACGTACATAGTACATGCATATTTATATAAAATGTAGCTTCCGATACCAATCTGATGGGGTTAAGTCATCTATGCCGAAAGCCACCTCTAGGTTTTACATTTTTTCAATTATGAGCAGTGTTGCCAGAAAACTTTGAGGGTCATAGCTAAATTCTTCGAAAAAATAGCTAAAAAATTTGTTTCATAGCCAAACAAAGTAGCTTAAAATATTTTTCTTCAGCTAAATAAACGTTAATTTAAAATGGACTAACATAAAGTAACATCATATTTCTATGTCTTTAATAACTAGATTATTATTACGCATACAAATATGAACTTAAATATTTACATACATTGAATTGGAGTAGTAAAATACCTTCTAATGAATATTAAATTTTTTGGTGATTAAAGATAAGTAAGTATTAAAAATATAGATGTTAAGTTAATAATATACACTCGACCACATCCCCAAATTTCGTTAACTTTATAAGCTTAAAAAAATAAAATTATTTAATTTGGCATTCGTCCTCGTAAACCAATTTTTTTTTTTTAATCCACAGATCATTTGGTACCCATTTTGTTATTCTACATTGCACTGAATTTTTAAAATAATTTTTTGAAGTAATGATATCTTTGAAATTACAAGGTCCTTGAAAAAAAGCTGACGTAAGACGGAAAATCTACAAACGCAGTTTTACTATAGCTTCTTAAATATGCTTTGATTGCTTCGTGTGTTTAGAANAACGCAGTTTTACTATAGCTTCTTAAATATGCTTTGATTGCTTCGTGTGTTTAGGTTTTTTTTTTTGGGTATGTCGCAAGGTGTAATCGATTAAACCAAAAGGGATTAGGCATGTCAGTATACCAATTTTGTACTGTTTGATATTCATCAAAATGATAAAACTATGTGTAAAAATGAAATAGCTAGCTCGATTTAAAAAAAAATCTAAAAAGAAGCTAATAGCGAAACACAAATTTCTATAGTTAAGCTTCGAAAATAATAGCTAAATCTAGTTATGAAATAACTACACTGGCCACACTGGTTATGAGTAATATTGGGTCATATAAAAAATCTCTGCGGATTTCTGCCACCACGTAGTGTTGATGCTTATAAATATAGCAATACTAATTCAATTCCGGCAAATTGATGTGCGTTTGAAAGGGGACATTTAGGCTAAATTTTTAGTTACAGACATGTGATTCGCTTCTTGTGCAAAAATGTCAAATACTACGTTTATGCGTAGGCAAATTCCCGAAATCATTTCATGAATTTGGGCTAAAGTTGGCTGCATAAACACAATATCATGAATTCAATTATACACGAAAACTAACCATGAATTTGGGTACCATTTCATAAAATCGTCAAGTGGAAGTGCGGCAAGGCCACGTTTAACAAACAGCTGTTTACTAGGGTTATGAAGTTTTTAGATCAAAAGCATTTAGTGGCATAACCATGACTTAAAACACTGGAAAAGTTACGTGGATTTGTTGTAATATTAAAGAAATTCAAATATAATAAAACCAAATGCACTAAAACCAAGTTAAATATAACATGGACCATTTCCTGGTACGAACGGCTTTTGAAAATTCAAAATAAGGCCGAAAAAGTCACAACACTACTGTTTATTTTTCGCTGGTGCACTGCCACTTTTTCAAAACACTTAATTTCATGTATTCGCGAATTATGCATAAACGGAACCATTTTTGAATAAATGAAATGAAGAATTCGTGAATTCTGCCGCATTAACATAGTAAAAGATGCACCTCGCCCTGCTCGGCCAGTCAGTGGAAAAGTCGATGAAATAATGAAAATGGTTGAAAAGGATCAGTCCAGTGCCTCCGTCTTGACCTGCACAGCCGCTAAACTTAAACGTAGAATACGTGATATTATTAGGATCATATTCAAGTTTAAACCGGTACACAAAATATACATACGTTTTGATTGTGTTGAATTGAATTTATTAAATCAATATGAATTGCAAAATATCAATACTTAGCAATAGAGAAGCAGATCCACATTAACTTCAATCATATGTGCCATCAGCTTGCGTCTGATATTGTGATACCTACATATTTCATGTGCGTGATGAATTAAGTTAAACTTTATTTGTTAAATACGTGACAACGCTCTAAATACAGTTTAGAAATGAAGCCTTTTTAAATCCATTCCATTTGATACCCATATTTTTAATACTTGCTTTCACTTATTAAATAATTTTAGTTTACCTTTTTAAACAGTTGGCAACCTTCTTTAATATTATTAATATTTCGACTAAGGATATCTTACCACCTTCGTTTCACGTCATGTTTTAATAATTCATTTAATTAAAATCTTATTTTCAAACAGGAGGCAACACTATTCAAAATATTTTAAAACGAAAACCTTATTAAATCTTTTTCAACTGACACACATATTGCGATACATATTTAAATGGTATATCTAATTCCAGGTGGCAACCCTCCTAAATACAATTAAGAAATAAAACCTTTTCAAAACCATTTTGATCGATACTCATAGTGTAATAATTGACTTAACTTAAAAATAATTTGAATTTGATTTTTTATCAGGTGGCAACTCTTTTTGAAAAAAAAAGTAGTTATTGCACATCCACAGGCCAAGCCTTTTAATTTCATACCACATTTTGTAAAATCGAAATCGGTACAGATCTGATGTGACGAAACAATTTTCGCGTATTATGCATAGATTATCTACTAAAAGAAAAATATATCCACAAACTTAAATCAAAATATTTACGTATGTATGTATTTACTTGCATACGCTGTGTCATAAATATTGCGCCATCTGTTACTCAAAAGCCGAAATACCTTCACGCACATACTTTATGTCTCCTTCTCTCACTTCCAACGCAAGCACGTGTTTGAAAGTTGATGACGAAGTGATTTTGTATGGAAAATCATTTATGCTCATATATATGAATAAAATAAACATACTTAGAAGATATCAACCAATACTTCCCATATACAAAACGAAAGCAAAAAACTTGCATTTTTGATTAAGGAAACGAAAAAAAATCATTCGAGCGGGTTTCGAGAATTTTGATAATAAAAAAAATTTGCTTATTTTTTCAACATTTTTTTTGCCTTAAAATGCTCGTTATTTGTTGAATTTTTATAAAATTTGTACACGATAATATTTCTACTGCGCCAAAGAACCTATATCCCGAAAATGAAAAATATACATATCTGCAAATCATAAGTTGCTAGAGCACTTTAAAGGCTCAAAATTGACCCCAAAATAAGCCAATATTTACCGTTGTTTCTGGGACAGACACCGAATCGGTTACTTACAGGAATGTATCTGTTTGGAATCTTGTCTTTGAAACGCCATACTTTTCTTTGAAATTGCTTCATTAAAACTACAACATTTAAGCATAGTCTCCATATCGAAATGTAAGTCCTATTCTACGTCAAAAAGACCGGCATGCGATCTGTCAGGAGATATCGGGGTTTGGAGTCATCCAAGAAGAGCAAGCTATTCAAAGAAGCTCGATGCTCGGGTGCCACGTAAACTAACGCAAAGAAATTTGATTGACCAAACTACTACCATCAGTGAAACCAAACGAATTTTTGAAACAAATCATTACGGCCGATGAAAAGTTGATTGAATATGAGAGTAAGCAACGCAAGCGATCATGGTTAAAGACGACTTCAAAGCCTGGATTGTCATCAAACAAGGTTATGTTGAGGGTTTGGTGGGATTGGAAGAGGATTGTCCATTATGAACTGCTACAACGTGGCGAAACGATCGATTCGGTCTTCTACTGTGCGTAACCCGAACGTTTGAACGAAGCAATCAAGAAAGAGGCACCAGAGTGACCCAAACGAAAAGGAGTTATGTTCCGTCATGACAATACCAGGCTACACACATCTTTGATGACTTGGAACAAATTGACGGAGCTTGGTTGGGATGTTTTAATGCCCGGATCTTGCACCGTTTGACTTCCATTTGTTTTTCGTCGATAAACCACGCAGGTTACAGATAATAATGACTTGTACTTGATTAAAATTGATTGACAATAAAAATAATTTTTTTTTCAAAAATTTACCCAAAAATCCATAAGGACCATTTTTGGAATAATACTTTCAATCTAATAATAATATATATCGTCGTTTAAAGCAGGGTTGTTGTGAATATTCGCATTCGCATTCGCAACCGCGGTGTTTCCGCATTAATTTTAACATTCACATTCGCTTTCGCATTCGCAATAATCAATGCGGAGCTTTTGCGAATTTATTTTTAGGAAACATTTTAAAAACAGTAAACTTCTCGGGCAATATTTACTTGTCGGGCAATATTTTTTCATAGGGATATACATGGATCCTTGGCTAAAAACTTCTGTGGTAAAACTGTCCCTTCTTTGCTATTTAAAGTCAAAGAGTAAGCTCCTTCAATATCGATTTCCAGCAGAGATGATCAACGTCTGGTTATAAAGAGAATCGATGCTCAAATAATTAAAAAGCTATTGGTCTTACCTTTAATTACGTAACTATCTGAGATTCAAATACTTATAAAAAACGGGGGGCTTTTTAAAATAATACAAATATTCTGATCCGATTCGGCTGGCAGCCACGACTTTTAAAACAGAATTTTGTTCAAACATAATAATTTATTTGCCATATCCACCTATTTACATAGCTCGCTATAAGCACAAATTTTTCAAACCAGCCGCAGAAGAAAGTACTAAAAATGAATTACAAAAACTAAAATCGAAAAACGCTGATAAAGTTACAGATTCCCCAAATTCTGAAATAGCCAAAGGAATGAGAATAAAGAATTCTTTTCAAAAAGCTTTAGAAATACCTGAAATATTTATCTGGTTTAGCTTGTAAGCGCTGTTTAAACAACGATCGCGATTATGCTAGATTCTAATTGTTTCTTAAAAATACTTGAAAATTCAAAAAAATTCCACATTCGCAACATCCCTAGTTTAAAGTACAAAACCGCGTATCAGCAAAATGCAAAACCTCGTATGTGAGGTTGCATAAATTATTTTCTAGAGAGTAAAAACACTCATATTTCAAAATGATTCTCGTTTTTATAAAGCAATCGCATTTCTGGCTAGTATAATTTAGGACGAATGGATAAGGATTGAGCTAAGAGCTTATGTAAGCAAATCCAATTTTTGGCAGCCAATGTCAGTTACGCGGTTTTGCAGAATGACGATACGCGGTCTTGTACTTTAATCGACGATATGTATAAGATTATATATATATAATTATATACATATAATATAACAATAATGACGACAGCCGTACTTTAATTATATTTTTATTAATCTTTATTTCAGATTATTTACATCACTGCCAAAATATACTCAACGTTTACTAGTTTTATTATTTGGTACATTCCGTGTTATTGCCAGCAATGCAATTCAAGCTAGTACCGGCATGACCAGTGAGGCACTGGGCGTTTCAGTGGCCCCGAGCTTCTTTCAATCGTGCGTTAGTGATGGTAAAACAGCGCGTATGGAGGACGTGCTTAAGTTTAAGGTAGGTCAAAATGTGGGAACATGCACATGGTAAAAATATCCTCTTTAATACTGTTTCGTATCATGAGTAGTACTGTATAAGCTAAACAATCCTCCGTTTTTCCGACAGGGTGGTTTGAAGAAACCGAAACCGGTTCTGGTGCTGCTCTTAGGGTTTCTCCTTAATTTCTAATAAATATACTTATTTTATATTAATAAGTGTTCACATATTTTTTTATTTTTTGTAAATATTCTTAATTTATTGTTATTTTTATAAAAATACTGTTCATGCTTAAAGGGCTGTTTCCAGCTCTCAAGAAAAACGAAATATTCATATCAAATGACTCACAAGAAATGGAAAAACAATTTTTCTATAACAGTTTCTTAAATCAGTAAGATAGTAATAACCAGGGAAAGGATTTTATGGAAATTGCCTTTTTTTCTGCTAAAGAGATAGAGTATATTCGATTAAGAATGTCCACGATTTAGCTTTCCCTGATTCCATATATACACATTTGATGTTGCCTTTTTTAAAATATTTGCCTTTTTTTGCCTTTTTTAAGATTTTTGCCGTTTTGCGTTTTCTACCTTTAAAAAAGTGATTATAGCATTTACAATTTATTTTTTTTTAGATTAAAAAATATACTCATATCCATGCGGCTTATAGAAGCGCAGGGACCTCTTGCCAAATTGGTGTTGAAAAAATTCAAAGCCGTTTTCTCAGCAAACGTAGGCTTGGAGACAATAAGGGGTGTGGATAAAATTGTAAAGGGCGAGGAAAACGCCCTTATTCCTGATAATATGAACGTTTCAAACGTTCCATATTTAAATTGGGCTCCACTTGTATCAACTTACGTCGAGCGCACATTTAGTACATTCAAGGCTTTTCTTCGCGAAAATCGAATGAAAATGCTGCCAGAAAACTTCAAAATGCATCTTGTGGTTCAATGTTACTACAACTATACAGATTAAAGTTTTATGAGTTAGAAACTCGAAAGGATAAAATAGTCAAAGATTCAAAGTACAAATTTTTCATATAATGAAACTACTTCATAGTTTTTCTCTTTTTACTTGTAATATAAACATTTCTAAAATAAATGTATTTTTTGATTGTTCTTCGTATTTTCTGTCTTTTTTTAGTGCCTTATTTTGCTTTTTTTGCAATACCTAGTGCCTTTTCCTGCCTTTTTCGCTATTTTATTTTGCCTTTTCCAGCCTATTTCGTTACTTTATTTTGCCTTTTTTATAGGTTTTTAGGTCCTAAAAATCCGTTCCCTGGTAATAACACTGTGGAACACGAAAAGAAAACTATAGTTTGATAGCTGTTGGCCAAACGAACAATGCTTCATAATAAGATTTACTAGATAAATTCGTGTTCTCGGGAAAAAAAGTTTTCATGATCCAAAGGTCTGAGTACCGACGGCCAAATTTTTTTCTCCATATTTTAGAAAATGTATCGTTTTTTCCGACTTAGAAGGGCAATTATATTTCTATGCGAAGCTGTGTTTCATGGCAGAAATACACACGGAGGTTTACCATTGCCTGCCGAGGGGCGACCGCTACTAGAAAAAACTTGTTAATGTTTTTAGATATTTTATGATGTTTGGTTGAACCGGGCTCGAACCCAGGCCCCGCTGAATGGTAGCGCGCACTACTAACCACTACACCAGAGAGGCCGCCATCTCTGACTAACATTTGGAATATTTTTAGGTTTTTGAAATTTTGGGCGTTTGGTTAACAAGTATAAAAAAAATCGAACACACTTCCTATAGAAGAAAATGAGTAACACCGTTAGCAAAAAAAATTATCAAAAGTTTGCAAGTCCTGGTTATTTATTTATTTTTAATAATTTTAATCTAAAATTTAGTTCGGTCTATAACAGAAACCACATAAATAAAAGTTTAAACGCTTGCACAAAGTTAACAAAAGTTAATCAAACTTTAAAAACATTTCATCAAAATTTCGAACTTTTTATTCAGGATTTTTAGACAATTTTCGAGTATGCAGTTTTGTTTGTAGCCCATTCAATTTTAGTACATTAAAGTGGAAGTTTTAAGTCACTAAAAACTACCGTTAATTATTTTGAATTTTACTATTATTATTTTTACTACTATTATGTAGCTCTATATAATGCTAAATGCCAGGGGTGGGCAAGGCCGAGGCCGAAAAGAGCCACATGTAAATTCAAAATGCTACAAAGAGCCACAAAAATAAAATAACAAAAACAAAAATGTTATTTTTAAATAAAATTATTGTTATTATTAAAATTATTTTTAAATAAAATTATTGTTACAAATGAAAAACATAAATTTTATTATTCAAATTCAAAAGATCCCTCTCAGTTATACGTTGTACTAAAAATTTAAAATATACGTCACGCAGCTGTTTTCACCAGCGAGTATTTTAAATCTGGTACTTTTTGCTGGAATCCAAGCAATGGCAAAACTTTATCTTGCATTTCCAGCGCCTTATCTTCTTTTAATTCCAAAAACTCCAACTCCTCTTCGCTTTTCTTAAAAAGGAGTTTTTCGGATATTGCAAATTCATCTTCAATTGTGCTAGATAAAAAAGAGTTTATAAAGTATGCAAACGTACATTTAAATAATTTCAAATGGGCAAATCCTTTTTCAAAATCTTTTAAATCATGTGCAAATATTTTTTTCTAGCCATGGAAAATTATGAGATATTCTTTTTTGAGATCATGAGTAAAAGACGTAGTCTAGCTACAAATTTGCGACCAATAAAAAACATTTTTATTCTCTCCTTGCAGAGACAAATTCAAGCTTTGCAAATGTTCCATCATATCTATAATGACAATAATTATGGCAGCCGAATACGGGACTAAAATAATTTTGCTAATTTTTTCCACAAAAGCTGAAGGCTTTTAAAACTCTTTTTCAATGATTCTAGATTTATTAGCCTTGAAACAGCATTTTATTTGGCATATATTTTATCGATATTTTGTGAAAACAGCACATAAATATTCAGTTGTAACGTCACTCATTCGTAGAATATTTTTCCATAACTTTGTACTTTGTGCTCGGGATTTTTACCCCGCAAGATTTTTTTCAAACATTCCTATGAAACTACTTTTGAAACACGAGTGGTATTCAACGGATTATTGTCATCCGGAACGGGCTGAATGTAAAACGTACCCTTCCATCTTTGAGAACTTCTTTACTTTTACAACATTCTCCTGGTAGTCATCTTATTTGGAGTTTCTCATGTTGAAGATGCAATCCCTCGTACAATCAGCAATAATTTTTATTTGATGTAGTTTCGGCTAATGAATACCTTCTCTCTTCACAAAATTTGAAAACTGCCTCCACACCGGCACATTATACAGCAAGCCGTGTGTATTTTTTGTGGGCTTTGGAATCCATATACGTAAACATAGTTTGAAATTTTAAAGTAAAATGTGAGCAAAAGTGACAATTTAAAGATGAAATTCTCGAAAAAAGGAAAATCTGCTCTACTAAATATTCAACGTGAAATGCGTTGAAAGAAACCCTTGAAAAGCTAAATACTAATGAAATTTCTTTTAGAAATTTTTAACAACAATCATTAACCTCTATTTTCGATTCATACTCACAAATACCCAGTTTTTCTCCTCAAAATTATAACTTCAGAGACCATCTACATATGTATGTATATGCTCCTTGATTCGAATCGCAAGCGTCCAGACCTAAAAATAAAAACTCGTTCATAGACATGTCATTTTAACGCAAAGGCGCCAAAATACCGAATACGGGACAAATATCGGACATTAAAAGAACATTTGGCGTCCCGTATAAAATAAATAAATTACCAGACGAAGCACGAAAAAAGAGGACTTTCCCGTATAATACAGGACGGATGGTCACCGTAATCATATCGGTAAAGAACATTAAGGGCCGTTTTCTAATGTCAGCAGTAAAGTTGCCTTTTCTAACGGCAGAAAATTGTTCTTCACTTGAAAGAGCGTTATGAATATTTTCGTTTTCCTATCTTACCGGTAAAAATAAATTCGTTATTCCAAAATTACGGCAACGCGAAAGTGAAACTTCACTGCATTCAGGTTGGTAATGCAACATTAGCAAATAAAGAGCAAGAGCCACTGTTAACAAAACCCAAAACCTTGGTTAAAATGTCTAATATATCTGACCCACGAACCAAAACCGAACCAAAATTAAAAGTTGATTACAAATTTTTAAAGGCTACAATTTATTGATTCGAGAAATTAATGCGCTGATGAGGAAACGAAAACTCGTATATCGAAATCCAACACAATGGAAAAGAATGTCCAGCAAAGAAATATGTATTTTAAAAAGTAAAAAGAGCCAAAATGTTCTAAGCAAAGAGAAAGTACAAAAACCGAAAATTATCAAAAAATACATTTATTTTAGAAATGTTTATTTTACAAGTAAAAAGTGAAAAGCTATGAACTAGTTTCATTATACATATCGTCGCCTGGGTAAAATATTGTCGTATGTTAATTTTGGTAGGTTGTGGCAAATCGCGATTGAAGTTTGGAATACAATTTCTCAAAAACGCGAAGATAGATTTTCTCCAAAGTCTCTGAAAATGTTACTAGTTCACAAAACTCTTAAATTATTTAATTGTTGATTTGTTTTGAGTTTATGAAGGATTTTCTTTAGTAAAAAACATCGCTTACGACAATCTTTTACCCAGGCGACGATATAAAAAAATTGTACTTTGAATGTTTGACTATTTCCTCCTTTCGAGTGTTTAACTCACAAAACTTGTAGAAACATTGAACCACAAGATGTATTTAGAAGTTTTCTGGCAGCATTTTCTGAGCTGATACACGTGGCGCCCAATTTAAATATGGAATGTTTAAAACTATGTTCACATTACAGCATAAATTACTTCGTTTCGATTAAATTACTTCACATAAACCAAGTACGTTCACATTTTCTTTCTTATTTCTATAGCACGTTACGTACAAGTGTGTGGTTTGTACATGACTTCAAGAAAACAAATGGTTGCACACCTTTAGGCATTTTTTCAAATTTCTTCAACAGTGGGGGCTAAAGTAAATGAAACTTCTTTCTTTTCTTCATTTGGCTCTTGATTTATGATAAATTATTTCATTTCTATTTAATTTATTGACAGATTTCATAAACGGAAATTACTTGATTTCAGCATAATTTGGTAATAAATTACAAATGAGCCGTAAATTACGATAATGTAATGTGAACATGCTTTAAAACTTTCATATTATCAGGAATAAGGGCTTTTCCTGCCCTTTACAAAAAAAGGTAGAAAAGACAAAAAGGTAACATCAAATGTGTATAAATGAAATCAGGGAAACCTAATTCTTAAACATTCTTACTCGAATATGCTCTATCTCTTTAGCAG
>NW_016158639.1:53532-94902 GCF_001687245.7 Rhagoletis zephyria
GGGGTGTACTCGCAGCTTCCAGAGATGTGGACGACTGGCACGAGAGGTCAATTGGCCGTGCAGGCTCCGCTTGCAACCCAGACGCCAGTTGACCACTACCCACCAGGGGTTTGTTGCTACTGACGCCGGGCGCAACATTTAGTACTGTTAGCCGTTTAGGCTCCTTCGGGACCGCTCCAGCGGCTACCGAAGATGTCGTTTTTAGACAGACTTTAACGCCGTGTCCGTCGGCGGCATTTTTACCCGTGCAGGGATCCGGGGCTACATTTTTCGAGTTCATTATTTCTGGTTCGTTGGTCGCCTACTGAGCCGAAACCGTTCGGCGACCGAATATATGGGTAAGGGGAAAAACGGTCGGCCTCAGCAGAGCCCCATGCTGAGGTAAGTCCACCGTTACTCCCGGAGGCGGACAGGTATCCGGGAGGCGCCGTTAGAATACAGTCGGAAAACCCCCTGACTGCAAACCATCCAATGGGCACGGTGACGCATGACACCCTGGATTAGGGGGGCGTTTTATACCTACCGCCAGGTACCCCCTAGAAATAGCCTAAGTATGCCCACCCCAGCCCCCCTCGGACGAGCCCGTACGGCCTACCACTAGACCTAGATGAGGCAGGGGAGTTTATACCTCGGCCTTGGCTAGGCCCCGCCTGCTTGCACCACTGCAGCCATAGGAACAAGCCTACCTTGCCACAGCGGTGTAAGCAACGATGCCCATTGCCCAGTCGGCACCCGCTTGGAGGATATATCTAGGAGGATTTTCGCCAACCGAGTTAACGTTGGAAATACCTCCATGTAGTTTCCTATTTTCTTCCCAGAACATTGGGCCAGTATGTCAAAAATAAATTTGCCTATAATCTTCTTCCGTTTAACTGTTCGATTTACTCAAATCGACATATCTATATATAAATACGTTAAGTTCGACACTAGCTTGCCATATACATATGTATGTAGCAAAGCGTGGTGAGAAGGACGGCTTTACGAGGAAACGGTGTCATTGTTATGAAATAATATGTTACAGAAAAATTGTATCATTTGTAAAACCGATATTAATTTGATTTGTTTAATTTCTTCGCTTTACAGTTCAACACTCTCTGGAGGCAGAGAAGACATGGTTGCAATGCCAGTGCGAGCGGTGGGGTTTGCGTAAGTATAATCATGTCTAAATTGTATATGGGTTGTTTATTTAACCAATTTGGGATATATATCTAAATCATTTGCTTCTAAAATCAGTGTAATTGGCAACTAATAACCAAATAACAAACAAGTTTTCAATAAGTAGTCGCTACTTAACAGAAGACATAACAGTGACTAACGTTTTTTCATCAACTTCTTTTGTCTCGTTAAACTCTGTCACTATTAAATTGTTCCAGTAACCATTTTACTATTTCATTGTATGTTTTGTTTTATTTCTTTTTGTTGTCCAATTAGTTTAATGTAAACGTATTTAGTCACTAATCTAGCTTATTCGATTGACATCAGAATCATCACACACACCTTCGTTTCACTTTCACATTTCACATTTGTAATCGGGTTTTATTTCCTTTAATCTGCTTTTAATCTTAATATAATACTAAGCTTCAAATTGCTTAGTGATGCAGATTGCTTTCTTATTTATTTTCATATCTAAAGTCGAAAAAGTTTTTAATCATAGTTATAATGAAACGTTGTAAAGAATAATTTAACCAACCACTCAAAAATGAGTAAATCTCTCTTTTCTTTCACTNAAGCTTCAAATTGCTTAGTGATGCAGATTGCTTTCTTATTTATTTTCATACCTAAAGTCGAAAAAGTTTTTAATCATAGTTATAATGAAATGTTGTAAAGAATAATTTAACCAACCACTCAAAAATGAGTAAATCTCTCTTTTCTTTCACTCTGACTCATCTTCTTCCTGTATGTCGTGTTTATGTACATTGGCACTGCCTGTCAATTGTGAATACATATAAATAAAAATCGTCTAAAACTAAACAGTTGCTCAGGAAGAATCCCGCTCTACGCCTGCCTTGCTAACCAGCTCAAGCTCAGCTTTAGACAACAGCGTGCTGTCACTTGGCGTAACACCAGAACACTCTTTTATTGAATCATGTGCACGACTATCTGTCTCCTTGGAAGGCCCAAGTCTATTCGCGTTGACATCTTCTCCGATACCAAAGCGAAATGCTCAGGATTTGCAACGTGACACCGACAATGATGCTGACGCCGATGAAGAGAATTTTGCCGACGAAGATGCTGACGCTGATACCGATGACTACGAAGAAGACTTCGCAGCTAAACTCGAAATAAGTAACGAAGACGTTTTGGAAAATAATTCGAAAAATAACTTTCCACGTACGACTGCTCCAAGCAATTATAGAACTGCAGCGGCATCTACAGGCAATAATCGCGCCTTAACACAGGGTAATGCCGCTATGAATACCACTTATACTATTGGTGTTGAGAATATCGATATAGTTGACTCGAATGATGATGAAGGAGATGATGAAGTGACTGTAGTAAGGCGCCGTTATCGTCAGAATAGAAAGAAAATACTAACCCAAACACGAATGCAACACCAACGTCGCCTGCGTGCCGGCTCAAAAAGTCTGGATGCTGGCGAACGCGCATCACAGAAACCCTTGAATAGCGAGGGATCCGATAGCAGGACTAAATCGAAAAACAACAGCAAAATGCAAAGCAGCATCACCAGTGGCGGCGGTAAAACGACAACAACGCGCACTTGCAGCCGCTGCAATCGCGGTATACGTCATTCATCTTCGTGCTCCTCAGCTTCTGGCGGAGGTGGGGCTGGCGGCGTGGGAAATGGTAGTGGCATGACTATGGAAGAATTGCGCGCTGTAAATCGCTATGCAGAGAGTACAAAGAGCCTTTCCTATTTGCCACAGGTGAGGGATGAATTCATGCTTGCTTCACGGATTTCGGTATAGATACGAACAAATACATTTTTTTCTCAATTTTAGAGTTATGTATTTATTATTTCTTATTTTGATTTTTGTTGTAAACCCACATACATTTGTATTAAAATACGTATTTTTTTTAATTTTAATTTTAATTTTCCCTTTTCACGTTTCTGCTTTACACACAAGTATACCCTTACTTACAACAAATTAATATTTCAATTGGCTAAATTAATTTCCAGCTAGGTTAGTTGATACTGACAGGCATTTCAAATTAATTAAATAATGTATAGATATGCATACATACCCGCACACCTACAATTGGTGTAATATGAAGTCGCCATTTTTGGAGGATATATTTTTGTGCGCCACCTACATATGTATGTTAATGCATATAACAATAGTTTATCACAAATGCTAAATGCTAGGTTTCGCCACATAGAAATGATTAATTTATACACTCACGCGGTTACGTTTAGGTTGCATAAGTAACATTTCCAATCCTTGCATTGTTCGTATATACTTATGTTTATATGTACATTAGGGTTGTCCCTAAAAAATCAAAAGAAGGATTTTTTTTAGGTCTCACCCTCTCAATCGGTAATACCACTGTCGCAGATAGCACATATAAATTTGGGTCCCGATTGGAGACGGTTAAGGCGTCTCGCACAGGGGGCAAAGTACAGAATCCTCTATAGACTCAAAAAATAAAATACATATTTTTTTCATCTAATACCCAAAATCGATACTACCATAGTCGAATATATCACATATAAATTTTTGTCCCGATTGGAGTCGTTTAAGGCGTGTCCTAAAGGGGTCAAAGACCAGATGCCTCTAATACGGTGCTCGCATGAGGCGATTTTACAGGCAACTTTTAGTTGGAAACAACAATCGCCTGGTGTTAACGGCCTTTCAACTAATCGCTTCCAATAAAGTTGGGGTGCAGCCAACTTTTGATTCAACTAATCGCCCCTAAAAATGTAAAATCGCCTCATGCAAACACCGTATAAGCAGTGTTATCGTTGAGAATTTTCAGAAAGTCGCAAAAAAGGGCTCATTGAGNAAGTTGGGGTGCAGCCAACTTTTGATTCAACTAATCGCCCCTAAAAATGTCTGTAAAATCGCCTCATGCAAACACCGTATAAGCAGTGTTATCGTTGAGAATTTTCAGAAAGTCGCAAAAAAGGGCTCATTGAGGAAAAAAGGGTAACCATATTATTTTTGCTTTCCTTTACTAGTAAAAGAATAAATCTGAGAACCAAAGCCATAAATAAATTTACATGTATTACAAAGTATTTCGCTGCTAGAACGTTCTGCTGTTGAATTTAAAAAGAAAATAGCGGGACAAGCTTTGCACAGAACAGATTTGCAAACATACACAGAAATTGAGTTGCATTTCATTAACAAGTTTTAAGTGATTAATTTTTTCGTACGTACAGTAGGAAATATTTTTTAGTAGCATGGCTCTGTTAACAATTCCTAACAAAATCTCTGAGAAGGGACAAAAGTCGCACATAATTTTGGAAAAGGGTCAAAAAATCTAAATTTTCTAAAAGTCGTGTCAAAGTGTATTAGCGCTTAAAAAGAGTCAAATGGCCCCTTTAGTGTTGCAACGGCAACACTGCGTATAAGGACTCAAAAAATTATTATTATTTTTTTTCATTTAATGCCCAAATCGAGACTACTAAAGTCGAGGATATCACATATAAATTTTAGTTCCGATTGGAGTCGGTTAAGTCTTCATAGGGTAATCTGAACTTTAACTCCTATGTGACACGCCTTAACCGCCTTCAATCCGGACCAAAATTTGTATGTGACATCTTCGACTATAGTAGCATCGACGTAGGGGTTGAGGCTTAGGAAATCTGATGTAAAAATTTGCTTTCTACATTTAAAGACCACCATAATGTATATACATACATATATACACATAGGTTTATACTCAGCTGACACGTTCTCATCTTCACCTCATTTAAATATACCTACGTTTTGCAGCAATTAACTAAATACATATAGACAATAAGGGAAAATTTCTTGAATATACTATTTCAAAATGTGTCAAGTATGCATTAAATATCCCCTGCCAACGCGAGCAAGTCTAAACTAAATGAACATTTAAGTTTTTTTAAACTAAACACAAATCAAGTCGAATGAGCTTCTAGATTAAATCCCGATTTCAAATTTGTTACACAGTGGGTGTCTTATGCATTTTTGCGTAATAAATTATTAATACAGAAATACTCTTATATCTTTAAGTTTTCTGTTCGACTAATTTTTTTAACCACAATTATAATTATTTGATAATCAGTATAACCTTTTAATCGTTGTATTAGTACATACATATCTGAATCATCTGAAAGACATTTAATAATCTATTTATGTATGCAAATCATAAGCTAACCGCATACCTACACAATTTTGTTTTTGAGAATTGTAAACTTATTTATTTACTTGTGCACAATTGCTTGAAAAATTTGCTAGGATTATAAAACACACATTTCATTTAATTTTGCGAATGTTATTGCTTGGTTGATTACAATTTGTCACAGCAAAATTGGAAAAAGTATGACCTTAACTACTCTATTCCTATTCATCATGCTATATTTATTTACCGAAAATTGTTAACAAAATATAGCTTGATGTACAATGAAATTGAAAAATTTCAATGAACAACAGGAAAGTACAAATAATCATAATAAAAACAAACAAATAATAAATTAATTTTATTCAAACTTTTTGATTTATAATCTTAAATTGATATGGTGGAAACTGAAACTAAAATCTAAAAGTTTTTAATTCGGGACGATACCATAGGTTTTATTGTAGTTTTATAAAATTTCGAATATTTGGTATTGCTTGTATAATACTTTTGGTTATAAGTGCTCGATTTGTAAACACTTTTTATTTTAATCCATTTTTTTTTTCAAAATTGTTTTCAAATATTCTTTAGTTTTAATTTTGTAAATACATTTATTGTACTTTTAAACTTGTAACTACAAATGTTTGTATACTTTTTGGTAACATTTTAATTGGATTTCCATATATCTGTGTATCGACTTGACTGAATGATGTCAGTAGATTTAGAAATATAAAGCAAAAATTGCATTGCAATGATGAATTCTTTTATTTTATTTTAATATATTTTTTATTTGAACACCCTCTAGTCTAAGTTTTTTTTTTAACATTTTTAATCTACAAAAGTAGCACCATCTAGCCTTATAAAACTCACTTCGATGTTGTTATATTCATGAAAATATTGAATATTGCTCTTATGTTTCTCTCTGTCTAGCATGTTTATCGTAAGTTGTCTTTCGTATTGTTAACGTTTTCGTTTTTGGTACTGTGGGTTTAAATGGCAACCTTTTTATGGATTTGGAAAGTAGACAAGGATAATTAACTAAAATTACCTCTAAAGTCGGTTTTGCTGAATAATAGTGTGGCCGATCGAAACTTTTTCACATTTAAATTAAAGTGTGGGCAATTTATTGACATCATAAACATTAATTTTAAAGTCAATCCTGGGAACAGAGAAAAATACCTCTATTAAGTATTCAGTGAGTAATCTACCGGCTTTTATGCAGAGCTTAATTTTAAAAGAAAATGAGTTAGGGTCATTCTATATTAAGGTAACGATATGTATTTATACAGCAGACATACATATAAACACAAATCAGGTCATTTTATTTTTGCACTTTCCCTTTCTGGTTGGGAAAGTCTGGACTGCTTCGAGTAGGCAGAAAAAACACGCCAATACGAATTGTTGCTCTATTTTGGATACACGAGGATTCCGCGGTTTCGTGGGAGACTGAGCAGTAAATTTGACCTAAAAAAATATTAGTAAATCAGTGTATTCACATCCATTACATTTCTCCTTTTTTTGCTTTAAATGATAGGCAAGTATTTTCTGATCGGTCAGATATAAGAGCAATTTCGGGAATTGGGAAAATTGGCTACTGTATTTACATTGTTGAATTAGTTACCTGTGAATAACTAATACTCATCACACCTACTCAAAAGTTCAAGGAAGCCTAATACCCTGCAAACATATCTTCCACGAGCACTTTTCCCAGCATATTACCGCTATAAATAAAACTGGTGCATTTTACTACATTAAATTTGGTAAATCTAGTCAGTTTCGATATTTCATAGTTCAAAGAAATTTTGGACTGGCCTCGACTCACGTGANTAGTGTGGCCGATCGAAACTTTTTCACATTTAAATTAAAGTGTGGGCAATTTATTGACATCATAAACATTAATTTTAAAGTCAATCCTGGGAACAGAGAAAAATACCTCTATTAAGTATTCAGTGAGTAATCTACCGGCTTTTATGCAGAGCTTAATTTTAAAAGAAAATGAGTTAGGGTCATTCTATATTAAGGTAACGATATGTATTTATACAGCAGACATACATATAAACACAAATCAGGTCATTTTATTTTTGCACTTTCCCTTTCTGGTTGGGAAAGTCTGGACTGCTTCGAGTAGGCAGAAAAAACACGCCAATACGAATTGTTGCTCTATTTTGGATACACGAGGATTCCGCGGTTTCGTGGGAGACTGAGCAGTAAATTTGACCTAAAAAAATATTAGTAAATCAGTGTATTCACATCCATTACATTTCTCCTTTTTTTGCTTTAAATGATAGGCAAGTATTTTCTGATCGGTCAGATATAAGAGCAATTTTCTTNCAGACATACATATAAACACAAATCAGGTCATTTTATTTTTGCACTTTCCCTTTCTGGTTGGGAAAGTCTGGACTGCTTCGAGTAGGCAGAAAAAACACGCCAATACGAATTGTTGCTCTATTTTGGATACACGAGGATTCCGCGGTTTCGTGGGAGACTGAGCAGTAAATTTGACCTAAAAAAATATTAGTAAATCAGTGTATTCACATCCATTACATTTCTCCTTTTTTTGCTTTAAATGATAGGCAAGTATTTTCTGATCGGTCAGATATAAGAGCAATTTCGGGAATTGGGAAAATTGGCTACTGTATTTACATTGTTGAATTAGTTACCTGTGAATAACTAATACTCATCACACCTACTCAAAAGTTCAAGGAAGCCTAATACCCTGCAAACATATCTTCCACGAGCACTTTTCCCAGCATATTACCGCTATAAATAAAACTGGTGCATTTTACTACATTAAATTTGGTAAATCTAGTCAGTTTCGATATTTCATAGTTCAAAGAAATTTTGGACTGGCCTCGACTCACGTGATGTGAATAAACTTTTTTGATAAGGGTTTTGATTTTCTCAAACGATCTCCAACTGAAAAGCCGATGTTTTTTACACTAAGCAATGTTTTTTAAAGTCACCTAAATATATTTCTCTCAACACGTCATCTGGTAACCATATCCAAATAATCTAACTGTAACCAAATCATATGTTCACAGAAACATATTTAATTGATTTAACTAAACTCTTTTCTCAGTGTACTTTTGTAACTACATCTTTTCTTACGTTATGTGACATGTTTCTTTTTATTAATTAGATATATTTTTCTTCAATTCCACCATAATTTATCTTTATAATGTTTTATGACCAAAAAATTGTAGCACTTTGCATCCTTAATATTTTATTAATTTATGCTCCCGACCCCGTCGAATTTTCTGTAAATTTGTTCAAATTTATTTAATGAGTAGTTAATTCTATCGCGTATAAAACAATACAACGGAAGACTAGATGCACTAAATTAAAACCACATAATGGTCTAGCGAACTGCATTTACGAGCACTCTCAACACCAACATCAGGAATCGCTGAGTGCGTACAGATTTGAAGTGAACCACATTTAGTTAGTTTTTTTTTAACTCGGAAGTGCCTCAGAATTGATTAAATTCAAACAAAATTAGAGCAATTCTCTGCAGTAAAGCTTCAATGTATTTTGGCAAATGTTAATTAAAAAGAAATATTTGTTACAATACTCGTATTTAGGCAATCAATTCAACATTATCACTAGCTTAAAGTGTATTTATTCCTGCCGACTGCATTCAAAGCAAGAGTTCTGCTTCTAGGATTTTTCGCTTTTGTATAGTACACAGAGAAATTTTCGTTTTCAAATTTGTATGGAACGTACGCACACTTTCTAATCGTTTTTAAAAACGATCCTAAAATCTTTTTTCTTAATTTTAAAAATATGCGTTTTCAAATTTGATACTAAAATTTTATTTTCATTAAATCACAATAAGTCATTTGGTATACATATATGTAAATACATTGTTAAAAATATATTTATATATCTTACAAAATTACAAAATTTAATAAACTGTATACAGGTGTTTCNAATTTTATTTTCATTAAATCACAATAAGTCATTTGGTATACATATATGTATTGTTAAAAATATATTTATATATCTTACAAAATTACAAAATTTAATAAACTGTATACAGGTGTTTTACATATCCTATATACATACATACATAAATATGTAATTCATATTACTTACCTTGCTTCCAAGTTGGGCCTGCTAACTTTGCTTCACGCTGGTCAAATCCTGTAATTGAAAACCAGAAAGTTTTAAATTATTATTTAATAAGTCATAAGAATTAGTTTTTGTTAATTATTCTTACCAAAGCTTTTTCGGTCAAAGTCCACCGTATTACCCTTGTCCCTTCTATGTAGTTAGGTGGTTAGAATGGCGGTATTGCTTGTATATACTTCATCGCCTTTTCTGAAGATTGAAGTATCTGAACACAATTTTTTCCACAAATGATGCAAACATATGAAATGTTTTTCATTATAGCTAGGTAGCTTTTTAAATTCTGATGCAAAACATTTTAGTTTTAAATATTTTTTATACATAATTCACTAAAAGTAAATTAACGTTTTTATTTTAAAAGTGTATAGTTTTATTTTACTTGTTGTAAATTGTGTCGCACTACAACTCGTTGGGACAATATTCAAAAATGTTTCATTTCAGTTTTGAAAATACGCATTTTTGGCGTTATTTCTCTAATTTCGTTTGTTTCCCTCAGTAAAAAAAAAGTGAATTTGTTATAACGATCGTTTTTTTTTTGCGAATGTTTCGTTTTAAAGTCGTAAATACAAATACTGTTTTTTGTATGAAGTAAAACNAAATTAACGTTTTTATTTTAAAAGTGTATAGTTTTATTTTACTTGTTGTAAATTGTGTCGCACTACAACTCGTTGGGACAATATTCAAAAATGTTTCATTTCAGTTTTGAAAATACGCATTTTTGGCGTTCTTTCTCCAATTTCGTTTGTTTCCCTCAGTAAAAAAAAAGTGAATTTGTTATAACGATCGTTTTTGTTTTGCGAATGTTTCGTTTTAAAGTCGTAAATACAAATACTGTTTTTTGTATGAAGTAAAACTATATCAAACAATTTTATTTTACAATTTCTTTTAAAAACTTGCGTTTTACCTGTATCATTTTCTCTGTGTACCGTGTACAGGGTTAAATGCGAAATCCGGTTATAAAAGTTAATGGGGCTATTCATAGTCAACCTAAAGATAACACTAAAGTTTGTTGTAGACTTTTGACATAATTTTGACGGGAATATCTATCAAAAAAGCTGAAACTAACTTTAGAATCGACTTTATTTCGACTATGAATATGAATACTCATAAATAGGCATGAAAACATATACATTTTATTTTTATTTTTTTTCGATGCCCTTATATGTATACTTGTATTTAACTCATAAATAGGCATGAAAACATACATTTTTAAAATTTTTTTTTTAGAGGCAATAGTCAATAAAATTTAAGTTATTAAATTTAATATCACCAACCAATTAAGAGTTCTTAGTTGGTTTTCCCCCTTATGTGCATTTTTTGTATAGCACTTTAATATCTCTTGTAGGCGGCTTTAATATAATTATGTTGAAGCTTTCTCGTAATACATACTATGCGCACTTATGGAAATGAGGCTGAGTCTCGTGCAAGTTTCAAAATAAAAATGCTACTTTCACACGTATTTCTACATAACATATGCACAGCACTACTACATGGCTAACACACATCAAGGTACAGCATTTCCTATTTCGCTAACACACCCAGAATTATTGGCAAAAAAGGATTAGGTCAAATTGCGCTATGTACTTTTTTAATTTTGTCCGTTATACACATTACATACAACTTTTATTTCACATAAAATTTCATACATACAAGAATTTGTTGCTATGTGTAAAATCGCTTTTTTTGCTGCAAATAAAAAACATAAATTAATCATAAGACAATAGAAAAAACAATACCAGTATAAAAAACTAAGCTCGTAATTTTTCTGCCAATTCCACCTTTTTTCTCCCGAAAATCCTTTATTTGTACAACATCTGCGACAACTCTGCTATTTGGAAAATCTGCGGCTTGCAAATGGAAAACTGTCTCACATCATTGATTCCCTTCCCGAATATAAATAAAACAATTTTAATTGTATCTACTCTATGTATATCGCCCACCAACCAACAATCTTCTCAAACACCAACAATTTTCACCAATTGCAACAAAAAATTAAAATAAATATACTTCACGAAACCAATACCACACTTCGATATCGAACCAATTTTTACATGTTTAAAATATATGCCAATTGCACTTTAAAAAATAAAACTTGTTCCATTCGGTGCAATTAAAATAAAATAAATCACAAACGAAAGGTCCATGAACGCCAAACCGCACGCATGCGCACTCGCTCCGAATGGTTTTTGGGCCCTAGGGATAGTGAGTTAGCACTGAATTTGCCCAACACATGCAGCAATTGTTGTCTGGCTGCGGTACAGATGCAGCAGCAGCAACAACACTTACAATCACATGGCTATCTAGGTGGCGGCAGCACCCGTGATATGCGCGCGTATCGTGACGGCTTCGCCGATGGAGCTGATGACGAGAATAGTTTGTTAGTGGGCAGCGGTTGCGCACGTAATGGCAATCCGCTTTATTTGTATTATAAGAAACGACCGCAACAACAACAGAGGAATGATACTCGGCAGCAAACGCAAGCTGAACATATGGACACAGATGATACCTGCCATACGTATGATTACAAATTGCAGCAACAACAGCACCATCTGCAAGTTGAATCTACAAATATTTATCCTAGATCACAGGCAGTAGATCGACGACTATTAGAGCCTACAGCAACGACCGCGGCAGCACACAATGGCTGTGGTCGCCGGTTGTATTTGGATGCGAATGCAACAACCAATATCGGTAGCTATGTCGCCTCATGTAATTCTACTAATAATAATTATATATATGATTCTAATGATATAACTAAAGCCTATGCTTTTACTACAACTTCTTTTATAACTACTTCTACTACTTCTACTCTACAAATAAACTCAAATTCTAATACTACCAAGCCTTCTATTGATAACAGTAATAGTGGAAATAATTATCTAGAGAATGTTATGAATAACAACAGTAACACAGAAAACAAGAACACTAATTTTACATTGTTAGCAAGTAGTCGCCAACATCTAAGCAATTTGTCTAACACTAAATATTCACATTATAAAAATTCAGCGAAAAAACCAGTGCCGACACGCTATGATCTACACCGCATTCATCACGTTCGCCCACATATAAAAAACATAAACTCGCCTCCATATTTGCATCCAAACTCACAATCACAGAACCATCAGCGCCAACATATGGACCAAAAACGATGTTCAAATCTGCCCAGTCACTACCATTCGACCGATTCCGTGCGTTATTGCTATGTAGACTTGGATGTGGAAATTGTAACCGAGCCGCCAATGCCCTCATCACGCTTATACCACAGTCCGCGAAAGCAAGTATTTACTGCAAGGCGTTGTAATTCATCCATCGATCTCTATAAAGTTGACGGTGATGGTGTCGAAGACAGCAGTGATATCGATCATAACTATCTAACATACTCGCTATCGCATGATCACCAAGAGCCGGCACTTGATGAAAGTGCAGTATCTGCGGTAACTATTCGCCCGGTATCTTCTGAAACATATTCTGTCTCGACTGGTTTTTTGACTGCGTTGGATACCTCTGTCGCGACTGTTTCTACGGCAGGGGCAACTGGTGAAACTGGCCGTGACTGGCCACTTGCAGCGGCTGAAGAAGTAGATTTTATCCCTACATCCCGTTTTCGGCAGAGTACACCGCGTATTCAACGTCGTCAACAGCAAATGCGTCGGCGGCAACGTTTTTCTTCTACATCGACGCAATATCAGTCACTCAACGCAACGGGAGAGAGCAACCTAATATCAACGACGGAGGACGGTGGAAACGGCAGTGGCAATGGCAGGAACACACGTACTGAAAACGGCAGTCATTTTGTTACAATCATCTTTAATGTTCTAGACTTCTTATTTTAATGCAATTTCATATGTATGTGTTTTATTATAAGTTACCTAAATATTAAGATTGCTTTGGCGCTTTTTTATAAAACTTTTTATTTATTTATCTTTTATTTCTGAGTAATGCAATTAATGTTGTGATTAACGACAGTATTGGTTGGTTTACTGTGTAGAATATTAACAAGGCTATATATTTAATTGTTTAATTTGTGTTTGTGCGGATATATTGATTTGTTACTGTGCAACTTGATAATTTGGAAATATGACAACTTAATTTAAAAGCTAAAGCGCAATTATAGAAAAATCCATTGTGAGAAGAAAATTGCGACATCAATTAAAATTTGCCCCTCACATTTTTGCCAAGTGTTTGGTGAAGCTTCTTCTCAAATTCGTCTTAATGTTGTCTCAGAAATGGTGGGACTTTTAAGTTTTCGCTGCCTGCCAAGGCGAAATGGTTTTCAAGAAAAGCTATTTCATGCTGTTAGAAAAGTTTTTCAATTATATCTTGCATAGACCGTGAATTTAGATTGAACCTGGGTTCTACAGAACGTTTATACGCATCTCAACATCTTGGATTCGAGGACCACACATTTTTTAACTGGTAACAAAAATTGTAATAGAAAACAATTTAGATCAGTGAATCCACCAGGTGTTGTCGTCAAGCTCAGTTTACGGTAGGCCCGCGAAACTGCCGTTTTTTATCTCCTTTAACTCGCTTCTTATAAAGTAATTTTCCCGGTGTGCCCGCTTTTGTTTATAGGCGGTGATTATAAGCTTGGGGTTTCACATTCTCTAGAAAATCTTTTTATAGCAACACTATTGCTGACGCTAATCAGGGAAGATGCCATGCCGTACATTATATAATAAAAACATAGTATTTAAATAAAGTTTAAATAGACAAAATATGAAAAATTATATTAAAAAAATCGGATGTAAAAAAACATCAGTAACGATGAATTGATAAATATCTGTGAACATTTGACAAAACAACCTGTGCGCTTTCTGTAGGTTGGAATTTAGAGTAAATTATAACGCATGGTGAAATTATACCAGGTGTAGTAATAAGAGCGAGAAAAAAATTTACACTATGTTATTTGAAAATTTCGTATTAAAAACTTTTATAAGATAGCCGGTTGTCAAGAAAATTTAGAAAATAAAGCGAGAAAGCTGTTTTATTACTTCACCTTTTTATAATTTCACCATGATTATAAGGGACTTCCATTTAACAATTTGACTTTTCTATTTAACTTTCATTAAGATAGCATTAGTTCAAGATGTCCTATTAATGACTAAACATAAAAATATCATACAACTCAATGAATAACCGCTTTGAAGAGAGAATGACCTCACTAGAGAGAAATTGTTTTGACAAAAGTCCGCAGATATGTATATGATACTTAGAGGTCCACTTTTTCAAAGAGGGCGATCTTCACATGATAGTCAACTTTTAGCTGAAACGCTTTAAGAGTACAAAATTATGAAGATACATAAATAGATTTCATGTAAATATACACCTGCGAGTAACCAAATAGCAGTACTTCAAATTGATCAGTTTTCAGTATTTTTGTTTTTATTGGTTCACGTTCAGTAATTTTTTATAATGCACTTGTGCATAGGTATATTTTTGTAAGTTTTATTTTGTGATGATGTACAAATATTGTTTTCCTTTTTTAGTCCTGAAGATGCCTTCAGACTGAAGGCGAAATATCGACCAAAATAAAAATAAAAATAAATAAAACAGAAAAACGTTTAATGTTTTATTTAACATACGGCCTATAGCTGAAAAATAAATTATTTTTTATAAAAACAGAAAAAACTATAAAAAAAATTTACCACTTTGTGAAAAAATAAGACAAATTCAATAAAGCTTCATAATAATTGAGAATATTTAAATAGAATTACTAGAAAAAAATTTGGTATGTAGATTTGTAGCCTATTAAATTTTAGTAAAATAAAGTGCAAGTTTGAAATTTTTAAAATTATTTTTTCTGACGGTGTCACTCATTTTCTTTCGTACAAAGCACAGTATACAGTAAACCAGCCATTGACAATAAGCTTATTTGAAAATTAATACATGAAATATTGTGCATTTATAGGATTATTTTGTCATTAACCCATAGGCAATGACTGGTGCAAAAGTACCCCCAAATGTTTGTTGTAATATTTGAAATGTAAATTTTAACAGCGAAATTCGTAAAAAAATAAAACAATAATATTGTTGATTACTAAATGGGAGGTGGTCGTGGTTATCGACAGATTTCACCAAAATTGAATACTAACCTAAATTATACCAAAGGCAACTTCGGCACCGACTTTCGTTACAATATCTAAATTTTGTTCGAGTTAGCGTGTTTACAAATCTGGATTACTGTATACTGTGGTACAAAGTATAATCGAAATTTTTGTATATGGAATTTTGATTAAAATTTGTTGTATTTTTGTAATCTTTGCGCAAAGTTTGAAGTTTGGATTGATATGGTTTTTATTATATCATGAGCTATAATTTTATAAAAAAATAATAGCGAGTGAAAAGAAAAATGGTGGAAACTGGCCAAAATTTCGCACTCTCTTGTTACTCGCAGGGATATGAACCTAGTAAATATGTATTTTGTATTTACACTTGCATGTTTACAACTCATTTGATAATTTAACGGCCTTCGCACAATCGCTCGGTTTGAAAAAAAAATCTTTTCTTATGCACTTTGTGAATTTAGGGATTGCTTTGTAAAAAATAAGATTTAAGACTTTTACATGGAGGCAAAAATATTCATTGGTTTGGCATCTTATCACTATTTGATTTTATGAGTTAAGATAAACAATTTTCACTTTGTATAAGTAAGCAACAAATTTTTGTATTTTTCTGTTTATGCTTAAAATATAAAATAAAAAAAGTTTTTGTTAGATCGTATGTGTTTTGTGTTTCTCTGTTAGTTATATTTCTTGGTTATTTTTTTTTTTTTACCGATAAAAACTTTAAAGTTTGTTAGAAAGATAAATATGTTGTGTTTTGACTGTTTTAACCTTGTTTTTGACCCAATGTTTTATAAATTTCATGTTTTAATGATTTGTTTATCTTCCTTTGTGTATTTAACAAGCCACATTTGTTTTTATATGGGGCTAATAAAATGTGCTTTCGTGTATTAACCATTTTAACGTCCTTCGTCTTACATGAATCATAAAATTAAATCGACCAACAGTAATATATTCACAATTCAACAATTCCCAACTGACATACCTCCAACTGCAAATACCATATCCACATTTACACATTAGTATATTCGTTAATTGGCCTTTTACTACATTCATACATATGTATACATATTGGCATTTCACAAAATCCAATAAAAGTGACGTTATCTATTGTTTCTGAAAAATCTGTATGCTAATAGTTTTCAAAAATTTTACCATATATATTTTTTTAATTAATAACTTTTGTCCTAATACCTGCTATCTTACCATTTCTATCTATTTCGCGAACTTCCTGTGCCATGACTATTCCACTTAAAACCTATTAAAAATGTCCAACGACTGTAAATCGACCCACCGTCCCACGCCAAATAACTGACCAATTCCACAAACGGTACAATTTTCGATTAAACTACATATGCGGCACTTGTAGTTGGCAACATCCGTTTGAGTAATAGTGCCGAGTCCATTCAGTATCCAGCCACAACCGCACGGCGTTCATCCTCCCGACGTTTGATTGGCGTAAACGTGCCACGACAATATCCGTTGCGCTCCTCATTGCGGCGAAATAGAGAAAAACAGGTGGGCAGTGGTAACACAGTCAATAACGGTAGTGGCAGCAGTGTCGGTGATAGCAGTTGCGTCCTCGCCGCTAATATTTCCGCAGTCAGCGGTAGTGGTCGTATGTTGCCAGTTGCTATAGCGCCATCATCAGTGCGTAATTCTATTGCAGAATGTTGCGGCCACGTTGGTACAGAACAAGACAGCCAGTATATTTCAATACCAGCTTATCCATTTAGTCGGTTAGAGGACTGCACGAACTCACCAGAATGCAAACAACCTTATCCCTCTAGTATGGTTGGTGAGAAAATGATGGGTGAAACTGTAAGCGCCAGCGGAAATATGGCCGCTGTGGGCGGTATTGACAGCATGCTGATGGATACTACAGAATATATGAAAGTCTGCAACAACAGAGCGCCAACATTCGCTGATCTAAGTGGCAACAATAATTTAGTTTACACCACAGGAGCAATCAATAACAGTCCGCCATTGATGACGACGCTGAAATCGGAAAACGTTGTTAGTGCGTCTACAGCGGGACAATTCAAAAAGATGGCAATACATAACAAAAGCAGGGATGAAGGCCAACCAGAAGAGGAGGGTGTTTCAACAATTACATTTAAGGCGCCGCGTGTATGAAAATAGAAAACCAGAGGGACTTCCAATATGCATAAGAAATAACGTGTCAGGACAAAACATTATTCCAAAATATTTATGTACATGTGCATATGTGTATGCATGAAAATAGATCAATACGACTAAAGAAAGCAAGGAAACGTATTTTTTTAATATCGTTTTAAACTTGCGCTTGTGTATCTTAGAGTAAACTAACTGAATATCGAAAAAATTACGGTTAGAGATTTTGGTAGTTATAATGTTAGGCAAGTTGGATATATGCACATACATACACATGCATTTATGTATATACGGTTGCATGAAAAGAATGAACTGTAATATATGTAATTTAAATATAAACATATTTAGTGATAGCAATATTTTTTAGATTACAGTAAATATTAAACGGATTCTAAAACAATGTTTCAAACAAAACTTTTATCTATATAAGATCTAGTACATGTCGTTTTAAAGTACAAAACCACGTATCAACAAAATGCAAACACGCTTATATTCCAAAAAGGTTCTCTCTTTTATAAAGCAATCGCATTTCTGGCTAGTATATTTCAGGAGGAATGGATAAGGCTTGAGCCAAAAGTTCGTGTGAGCAATTCCAATTTTTGCCAAAAAAAGGTTAGTTACGCGATTTTGCAGAACGACGATATGTGGTTTTGTACCTTAAACGGCGATATGCATGTATTCAAGTGTGTAATAAACGCTGTCAATATGTATGACTTAAGTATATAAAGATATATATTGTCAATAATGGTTAGATAGAAGTCTACTGTAAATATTTCTTACAAAAAAATGCAAGTTTTAATACGTAAAGATGTCCTTACATACATACGTTTCGTTACATTAATATCACTAAATCCATCGTAGTCGGATTTTTCGTGAAATTTATGCGATTACTGAATTCGAATTGCTACGAACGTTGCATATACTTTGAATAGATACAATGTACGCTCGTAGCAATTCACAAAATATCGAATCACGATGGATTCAGTGATAGCCCCCATAATGTACTACATACATTTCGTACCCTTGATTCACAAAGGCCCTAATCAACAAATTTTTTATTTTACAGGAGAAGCAAAAAAAAATTTAAAAAGAGTATCAAAAATAGTTACAGCTTTTTAAAAAGTCGCATGTAACTCCGTTGTTTTTGGTACTAGCACTTTAAAATTTTTACTAAAGGTGCACTTTAATACCTCCTACCAAAATCCTTGAAAAACGCAGTCCTATTGGGCCTTTGTGAATTAAGGTAGCGATATGTGTATAGAAGGATCATACCATGCATTTTTGTTTATTTACATAGTGATTTATAACTTTTTAAAAACTGAAGTTCTCAGTTTAAAATTTCTGGAAATCAGTTTTTTTTATTAACGACTGAAGCTAATTCAGTGATATAAAGCATAGGAATATTACATATGTATGTGTATATGTAGTACATCCTCGATTTTCGCAAAAAAAATCCGCGAACTGCTGCAGTAATCAGTTTTTGGATTTTCGAGTTATTCATAGTAGAAAAGCAATATTATGAAAATATTCAAAATCAAGCAGAATCAGATAATCAAATTTCTCGTGCTATTCACTTTTTTGTGGTGAAATTACGGCAAACTAAAATCATTTAAAAATTTCAAAAGCGAAAAAAATTGCCTGTCCAATTTGTATGAATTCCGCAGTTTCGTTAAAAGCATTGCTTAAGAGTGAAAGAAAACGAATTATTGAACTTAAACATTTCGAATTTTCGGAAGAGATTGATAATATTTGATCAGTCGCTTTAATCAAGGGTTTTCTGCACATCAGAAGCCGGTTAATTGATGGGGTATTGTACATAAAACTGTTGCTATTCGATATCTACTTAGTAAAATTATAAAATTGAAAATGGTTTGTAAAGCCAAATATTTTTTAAATGTTAAAAATATGAAAAAATATATCATATTTTATTTCAGTATTATTCGATTAATCGAAAATCATCAACAAATTTTATTTGATATGCTATTTATGTAAATATTTCAATAAACTGTTATAATAAATTTACTTTTAGGCCAGTGCATACTTCTGTATGTACTATGTAAAGTATACTTAAAAAACGTTCATACGTCATTGGCTTATTTTCAGTACCCATTATATGTAACTTTCATAAACACTTTTCTGATATTGGAGTACATATGCGACTTAACCGCGAACTCCGATATTATTTATAATTTTTAAATCCGATAGTGATATGAGGATAATTTAAGGCCCTTATTATGAGCTGCATTCGATTTTCGATCTTCGCTGGCTATCGAAGATCGAAGCTCGAAAGTGAAATTCGTATTATGAGCTATGCAAGCGTGTCGAAATTTTCGTTGAGTATCGAATTTTCTGTCGAACAGAATTTTGCTTTCGATGGTGTAGCGAAGTGTTAGAAAATTGTGAAAAATGTATGATTTTGTATATGTTTTCTTACATTTTGGCGGCTAGACACTAATTTTAAACAATTTTTGTTAATTTCATGCAGTTCTAACATCGTGAATACTAAACACAAGCTCGAAAGGCTGGATTTACTTGTGAAAGAAAATCCCAATACTCTGTTGGCACGATCTCTGAGAACAAAATCGTAGCGCTGTTGATAGTTTTAAAATATTTTAAATAGATTTGGCTCACAAACGCCTCTTTAGATGGTCGGAACTTTTTAATGAATCTGTAGACAAATTTCTTAAATATATTTTATATCAAAATATATTCGAAAGACTAATAAACTTAAACTCTCTTAAACATTTGCTACTCCTGGCCAGTTTACTAAGCTCTCATCCTCTGACGAATCGTTGAACCAGAACTCGTTGTACTCATTTTACCACGTTTTTATAAACTTGCTTTCTTTTTTACTTCATTTTAATTAGAACAAATTTACATAAATATGTATAAGCACACTATTTAGTTTGCTCGATTTGTAAAATCGAATGCAACTCATAATAGGGGCCTAAATCTTGTATAAATTATGGAACATTCTTTATAATAAGTTAAGGGGCAGAAGGTATTGAATATAGAACTTTTATATGTACATATGTGCATTTGGGTTTATTTAAATGTACAAAAAGAAAACGAGTATACTATGTATATGAACACGCCCAAGGCGTATATATAAAAGGTGGTATCGATTCTACAAATACAACAATTTTTGTTTTTGCTTTTAGTGGCCCATTGTCAGATTTCAGCTATTCTTCACTCACTGGCGAAATAAAAAAGTTTGACAATCAAACGTTGATGAAGCCACGCCACCTTATAGGTTTGTTCCACACGAGCCCGCGGGATCTCGCGTGTGCCCAAAACAGCCCAGAAAGCGTTTCTCACGCTAGAAAAATGGATAATAGAGAGCGAATACCTTCCACTTTTGGATTGTAAATGTCTTCTTCTTCGTGCCCGAAACAGCCCGGCCTTTTTTTCCGGGCAGAAATGTGCAAGAAGTCAATTTGTAATAACAGCTGCTAATTTACATCCGAAATCAAATTTTGTAAAATACAAAAATGGAAAATAGCACAAAAGTTTCAGAAATGTAGGTATTTGCTAATTTTATTAACCATATAAGATAAATACACATAAAATCATTGTTTAGAGCTGATTTGTTGATTCTGGGCACGAAATGTGGTTTTTGCGTTCCTCACGCTCTGGGAGCTTTTGGCACGTGTTGACACATTTTTGACACTTGTCAGAGAGTAATTTATTTTTACACTCTAATTGCCGAAACTGCTCGGAAAGCGTGGAACAAACTTTATAATAATTTCGCCTTGAACACGAAACTTCATTCGAATCTGTATTTTGTTAAAAAATGCCTACATATATATATCTTCACTAAAAAAAATTGGAAAAGCATAGATTTAGTTTTATTTTCGAATAATGTTCGATTTATCAATAGAAAGTGAAAATCGATAAAGCAGCCTCATTGCGCAAGTTGTAAATTAGACTGAATTGTACGACTCGACAATATTGGCACTGTCTACTGCTGTGTTGCCACTTAAAAATATTTTTAGGTACCAAAACGCCTACCAAATCAGTTTCCAAACTGCCAAAATTTGTTCATCATTAAAACGCGATTTCTCGAGTTTGCGGGGTTTTTAGCTACTCAAGTTAGCAGAAAAATTAAAACTACACATTATATTGTTTACAGTATTGCTTAACCATTCATACCAATCTTTAAGATTAAACAAAAAAAAAAATCAGGCCTTTAAATAAATAAAAAACTTTTGTAAAATATGTACACTGGCGGAACAAAGTATTGGCACAGCAAATTTTTCACAATAAATGCAACCATTTTCATTCTAATATTTCGTATAAAAATATGGTTCATTCTACAACAAAAAACATAAAAATGTAATTTCTAAACTTTGTGCAAAACTCGCGAAAACTCAGGAAATTTTCATGAAATTTTCAACTTTTTAAGCAAATTTTTTAGAATTCTTTTGAGTATGCAGATTTGTAGCCCAATCAATTTGATTATAATATGTATATATATATATTTTTGGCAATTGTTCACGCAGTCTCTTCCATGCAATTTTTTTTACTTTATATGGAAAAATGCAAAACACCTTCAACAAAAAAAATCCCAAAAATCTACGCGATTTTTGACCAACTCCAAATTTGCATTTTTTTTACTAGAATTTAATGGGCTGCAAAACTGCATACCGAAAAAAATTCTCCCAAATAGCAGCTATAACTTCTAACCTTAGAATTTCAAGAAGATCAGGCCCAGGACCGAACGAACGAACGACCTTACGATGGTATGCATTTTGATTCTAATAATAAAAAGGATACAGAAAGGATAATAAAATACAGGAAAATACATTCATAATTATTAAAGTATTTATTGCTTTAAATTTAACTAGAAATTAACAAATTGCAAAACATCGGTAACCATCGAAATATCGATGTTTCTCTGGCGATGTATTTTAGCCTCGGCGTTCTTTTCTCCGATGCATGGAAACATCGATGTAGAAGTTATAGCAGCTATTTCGGAGATCACCACATCTGATCACAGGGATCGACCCTGCGTAATCGATGTTCAAAGTCAGAAACGTTAACCTCTGAGCTATGTACATCCCGTAAACTCTGTTGCTAATTCATTTTCCTTATTCAACAAACTACTATCAAGTGCAGCTGATTTGCCGCTATTTAAACTCGACAGCGTGGTTGTTGTCAATTCTATACATCAATTTGCTTATTTAATAAGGGTATTTTTTTTTAATATTCCTGATTTTCCATTTAAGGTAAATTATTTTTACCCTGGGATGCAGTAATTCAATCTCATCTCAAGTCACTAAATTTGAGATTAGCAATTAGTGACTATTTTTGTGACTTGAGATTATTTGGCTATTCAGTAGGAGAGAGCCACAAAAAGTTCACCAAAAATGTGTGGTGAAAACAAACACAGACAGTCAACTGATAGCGTTTATTTATTCCTTTTGCCGCGCTACCCGAAGAGTCGCAATGACTGAGGGGTCAAAGCATTAGGCTGCCGGTCGGGGGGGTCCCGGTTCGAGTACTCCTCGGGCGTAGAGGATTTTTTATTTTTTTCTATTTAGTATTTTTTATTAGTTTTATTTTCTTTTTAATAATCTTTAGATTTTAATGTTTTTTAAAAAATTATATTTTTTTTTCAATGGATTTGTATGATATTAAAGCATTTTGGTTTATTTCCTAACGAAATTCTTGTTGAACAAATTTCCTCGCTTCATATTCGCGTTTTTTTTTATAAAATGGAAAGCAATTAACTTTTCCTCCATATTTTTATTTTTGAGACCTGCTCTTAGCCAGCTGACAAATTAGTGACTTTTTTTTGAGACTAGAGACGTGAGACAGCGTACTGAATACCAAATAGTCCCAATAGTCATTTCTCACGGAAACGGTCTGGACCATTTTTATTGGAGTTGGCAGCACTAATTTTATACTTCTAGTACGAGGAAGACGAAATTATAAAAATTAACTCACTAAATGGGGAAAGGTACATTTAAACGAAATAATATTCACTTAAACAAATACTAGGCGTAAAGCAAATTTATTTGAAGCAAGTTAAAAGAAGCAATGGCAGAATACAAATATTTGTGTATGCATTCATTTGTCAGTGCTACCAAACCGTACTACCATATTATCAGTGACACAATCCAAAAAGAGCTGATAATAAATTGAACCAGATCTCCATCAGGATCATATCGTTGTTGTTCCATTTGCGTGCAAATTTTTTATCCGGATCCCGATCATTGCCCACGGAAACAATGTCTTTCCGTAGAGAGACACCCCTGGTTTGTATATTTTATATCGCTATTGAAATGCACTTCAAGATAACAGTTAATTAAAATCAAATCTCTTTTTATGTTTTTGTTTGTAAATATTCGATTAGTTCGACGAATAACATCGGAATGTGCATCGCTAGAAATTAGGAAATACAAGTCGAGAATCGAAATGTAATCGTTTTGAAGGTTGAAGCGTTGTACGCAGATCTCAAGAGCTGTCAAAACTCCATATAAAAAAGCCTAAAAAATGGCCAAGAAAAATTTATTAAGCCGAATACGTTTAAGTAGCCCAGAGTTCATAATAAATTCGTTAAGCTTTCTAGTAGGATTTTCTAAAGATTTTTTGTAAACAAAGAGCACAAGGCAACCCATGCTTTCAACAGAAATTTTGCCCGTGCCATTATTTAGTGAGGAAAGAGTGAGACAGTTGTCAGCGAAATATCAGATGTCGAAATTCCACGGACACACTCTGCACACACACACACGCACACACGCGAGATAATGGCATTAATACATTAAAATAAGCGAAATATGCATGATCATTATAATTAAGCTTGGAACCCCTGAATAAGGAAAAGAGGCAATTCCAAGCAAAAGTTTAAAATTTTTGGCAGTGATCATAAGTTTATTGCTTAAAGATTTCTGAAGGGAAATAANCGTGCTGGTTTAAAACCCCCCGAAGGAAGATTTAAACCACCACTTAAGCCTCATCCCCACGGCAAGGGGACCAACACGATGAGGCATTAATACATTAAAATAAGCAAAATATGCATGATCATTATAATTAAGCTTGGAACCCCTGAATAAGGAAAAGAGGCAATTCCAAGCAAAAGTTTAACATTTTTGGCAGTGATCATAAGTTTATTGCTTAAAGATTTCTGAAGGGAAATATTTTGATTTGATCAAAAATATTTATTTTTAATATTATAAAAAATTTATTTCCCCGGCAAGGTTTAATGTTAACTGAATAAAAAAAAAATACAGGTTCCCTTATTTTCGATATTATTTAGTTCTGCGGGGATGGCTGGAAAATAATGTGGACCACCTTAATGTACATACATGCATACTTAGACATATCTGTATTTACCGCGTGTAAAATAATAACAGTCGCACCTCAACAACGTAGATTATTTCTTTAGGAATACATAGCCATCTAATTTAATTTTAACGGTTACATCGCCCACTAATTGAAAACGTTTAGGCATTGTTTAATATTTAAATTAATAGTAAGAGGTTGAGGAGCATGGATGCTAAAAGTGTCTTGTTACAAGCTTTTATTAAGTTTCCCTNCCACCTTAATGTACATACATGCATACTTAGACATATCTGTATTTACCGCGTGTAAAATAATAACAGTCGCACCTCAACATCCCTTAAGTTTCCCATATGTTACATAAGTTGTGTATAACCAAATATTGCAATCATTTTCTAACCAACTTCCCGATGACCTGGAGGCTTGAAGGTTCAAATATGGCTCAGAAACCGAATGACAATGCAACATGAGATGAATTAATCGACTAGGTGGCGCAGTAGTTGAGATACTTGAGAAACACGTATTTAACGCCCAGTTTGGTTCATATTTAAAATGTATATTTCTTACATGAAAAGGAGTATGTCCACAAATTCGATAGGGGGCGCAGGAGTCGAGATATTTGGAAAATCCGTATTTATGGTCCGATTTGNGATGAATTAATCGACTAGGTGGCGCAGTAGTTGAGATACTTGAGAAACACCTATTTAACGCCCAGTTTGGTTCATATTTAAAATGTATATTTCTTACATGAAAAGGAGTATGTCCACAAATTCGATAGGGGGTGCAGGAGTCGAGATATTTGGAAAATCCGTATTTATGGTCCGATTTTTTTTATATATATAACCTCTAATATTTAAATGAATAAAAATAACTAAAAAAAATTTAGCCGTCGAGGTGCTTTTTATTAACTACTGGTAAAAGGTTGCCTTAAAATTTTTTTATATTACTTGTTTTAGAACAACATTTGGCAAGTCAAGAAGTTGTTATCGCATCAAATTCTTAAAGAGCCATAATATGGAAGAACTATTCAAAATCTTGCCCGTATTAAGATCGTCTGGATAGTTTCAAAAAGCATTAAAAAAATTGGGACGAAATGATAGACGAGTGCGAAAGATTCAAAGTAAGTTTATTAAATCTGGAGGGCGTAGATTGGAATAACTGGCTAAAAACCTACGTCGTAAATAATATATATTAAAAAAAAATAATAATAATCACTAATTAATTGAAATAAAGGTAATGATCGTAATAAAAAAAAACTAAGCGCAACAGTTATTATTTTACACGCTGTACACACGTATAGATTTGTATGTACATATGTATGTATGTATGTAATTGTAGTATCGAATTGTAGATATGCATGTTACAAAAATTGGCAGCTAAACTAGTGAAAATATGAGTATAAAAATTCACAAAAATACGATCAAGACCAAAAAATATATGTACATGATTTATTTTGGAACGAATTTCCGTCAGCCCTTGTCAAGCTTGGTTGGCAGCCAACCCGTTTTCGGTGTTGTGCCATCTTCAGTGTCATTATTCGTTTTTTTCGTTTTTCGAAGATGACACAACGCCGAAACCGGTTGTCTGCCAACCAAGCTTGACGAGGGATGACGGAAATTCGTTCCAAATTAAATCATCTTACCACCCTGTCGGAAAAATCAACCAACACCAACACAAAAATATATATATATAAATACATATGTATATACATATTTAGATGCGTTAATTATTATAAATACAATTGCTAAGCATTCATGTACATATTTAAGCATATTCTATGTTATTAGAAATTTCTCAAATTTATTTAAGAATTAATGAGCAAATGATTTTCTATGTTAGAAGACCAATATCTATGCATCACTTTTTCTACATTTGGGAGCCAACTAAAAACTTTAAACGAGTCTCCTGAAAAATCTTGTTTTTTGATATTTTATATACATATGTAAATAGTTGTACGTATTTACCGCTTATCCAAAAATTCCGAACGAAGGCATTTACATATGTATAGTTACTTATTCGGTTGTGTGTACACATTTATGTATGTATTTTTGTGAATACTGCAAGGAGTAACTAATCAACTATTCTGTAAATTTAGAAATCAAGTGGTGAATATCGTATATATATGTAAGAATGAATATGGTAAATAATTAAAGATGTTCTAAGCAATAATTGCAATGGTGTATAATAATGGTGAAGAATAAATATATTTTATGTATGTACATATTTATGTATATGTATATGTATGTACACATTTATATATGGATGCTTTTATGGAATTTTACATTTGGTCACGGCATAAAGCGAGGAAGCTTAGTTGGAACTATCCGCCTTATTCGGATTAAGAGCTGACTAAATTCAGCAGCATCTGTTTAGCTTTAGATTCGGATACAAACGGTCGTCTATATAAATGATCACCTTAAAAAACTCTTCCAGCAATGGGTTGTGCACTGGGTTTGGGACCCGTAAGGTAAAAAACAGATCCAATGACCTTAGCATCAGACCATTTGCCAATAGTCATCTCGATTAATAAACCTGCCGGCTTTGCTTCCGCGGAACACCGAACCTACATCAACCATTCTGAACGGAGATTCGGTAACTTGTGAACGAATATACGCGGAAAAAGTGGGGAGAGCATTTGAAGACTTGCAGCCTAACTTCTGGTGTGAGAAATCATTGATCAACCGTGAGGTCCACTGTCCAACCCAACGAAGCCTGACGACAGAGTCGAAATCTCTTTTGGCGCCAGCGCCTCTTCGGACCCGGAGCGATGCGCGAGCTATTTTAGCCACCAAATTACACTGCATCCTCCGGCGGACAAAGCCAAACGTCGAGTGACCAGATAGCTGCACAAACTGCGAATACCCTGTGCGTCTCCTGTTTTCACCAGCGATGAGGTTCAGGGACCCATCGGTTGGCGAAATCCTCCAAAGCCATAGATTCCGACGGAATATGCATGCCGATGCTGAAAACTTTGGGTCCTTGTGTTCGAAAGTAAACGGTTACCTCTCCGAACTTTCTCGCTTCTTCGCTGGAAGGAGCCTAACCCCTACGAAACCTCGGCAACCCTTTTTAACCACCTGGACGAAGACTGCAGCTGAGTATTCACGTCGACTGCGAACCAATTCCGACGGCGAATAACCCAAAAATCCTCGGAGTTACCTTCGATAGTGTTATTTTCTTCTGGGCGCGTACAGCCGCAATTTTCAATCGAATACAGAGCCGCAACACNCCTCGGCAACCCTTTTTAACCACCTGGACGAAGACTGCAGCTGAGTATTCGATAGTGTTATTTTCTTCTGGGCGCGTACAGCCGCAATTTTCAATCGAATACAGAGCCGCAACAAGGGCGGGACATGGTAGTTATTAACTCATTCAAGAACAAGCGTACAATATATTGAACAAACTTTTTTGGTGCCTAAAGCTCATTTCTCGTAAATAAGAACCTTTGTTGTTAAACGAACAGTTAATTTGAGAACATTGGGCACATTCAGAAGGCGCAACAGCTCAGTATCTGTTGCAATTGCACCTTCTGAACGCGTTGTTGTGTACTTCTGATCAACTGAACAGTTGCGTGTTAGATGATCGTAATATTTTTCTGATCATTTGGGACAACATGTTGGTGTGTACTTCTGAGAATTGAATTTGACAGCTAATAAATCAAGCAGTTCAGAAGACGCTTAGCGATCAATGATCTTTTTTAGCAACGGTTGCGCTCAACTGCTGCGCCTTCTGAACCTACCCATTGTATCATTCTACTTTTCCGCTTTTCTTCAGTTGTGTTTTCAGGAAGCAGTTCACCGTATTTTTCTGAAAAAAATTAAAAGTGTCGCAAAAGCGGATAGTGAGCAGTGTTATATATTGGAAAAATTGACTATTTTTTGTGGAATAGAGATCCGAAAAATTTTTTTGTGTGATTTATAGTTTGGAAATATATTTCGAGAAAGAAAGAAATAAAAAAGATTGAGATCACTTCCTACTTTACAAACCTAGGGTACCACTTACAAAAATAATGTACGCAAAATAAGGGTAAAACTAACAATTCTATAAATGTTTTGATTGCATTTTCGAAATTGACGATCAAAAATTAGCCGGTATGGTATAAAAATTTTCAGATTTTTAGCTTCAGCAAGAATTCGCAACTTCTCTCCAAGAGAACTGGCACTTTACGTTCTCAACGCCAACGCGACTTGAATAAAAATCATGATAGATCGTATAAATCGTAAAAGTTATTTGGTCGACGAATAGAACTTACAAGTAAGTATTTTTGAAAATCGGACGAACATTTATTATTAAATTTGGGTTTAATTTTTTTAACAGGCGGCAACTCCTTTTGAAAAAGTAAATCCTTATTGCACGTATACAGGTGGAAACCTTTACTGTGACACCTAATTTTTGAAAATCGAAGGAACGGTGCAGATCTGATGACCTGGAAAAAAATCCCTTAGCGTATTATATATACAGATAACGTCTAAAACTCACAAACAATATGTGCCCAATCATTAAATGTGATATATTTTTGGTAAATTTTTGTTTTCTGCTTTCCACTTGTTGCGAGATCCGGCAACGTCTTTGGCCGTTTTTTACCAACTTCAAACTCACTGTCATCGTCGTTATCTCTGATTGGCTATTCTAATTTGCTATGTGAAATCGGGAGAAGTTCGGACAATTGACAGGCGAGTATTGGCATGGACTCTTTTTAGCAGTCGGGAGACAAAGACATGTTTTTTAACGTAGCTAAAGTATTGCTGAATATTTGATATTAATTGTTATTTAAATTATAATACAAAATAAAGGGCACGTTTAAAAAAAGTCAACATTGTAAAAAACTTTCTCTAAGCACAATGTCAGAGGAAATAAAACCACTGGGCCACCATGAAGGTTTACAATTGCTGCTTCTACAGTCGAAAATCCGCTCATGATCAAATGCCAAAAATGCAAGCAGAAGTTCCATCGGAAAAGTGTTGGCGTTGGGAACAACGTGAACCGACAACGGTGGGTTTGCAAAATACGTTCTTCCGCTGATGTTGCAGCGGAGCCGGACAAAAATGTGACTATCGTTCAGATTCTGAGCAAACCTCTGACAATGATGCATCTGCCTCATACCCATCAGGCGCTATTACTGGGATCTTGGCCTCGTCTAAAATTACCCAAATATCAACCGCAGCGCCAGAAAACCACAAAAGGTTCATAGACAACATATCGCTGCAGAAATCTCTTTTTGCTCAAAATAATATCGACGCATTCTCTTTGATGCTAATGGATGCAAATGCCCTTAGTTGCCAAGGTAGCCTCGGCGCGGTGTCAAAAGTGCCGGAGAAGACAAAGTATGTGCGACCTCCACATCAGCCAATAAACGCAGAGATGCAGCTAGGAGAGGAACGGTATCGTCCTTCGAGTCCAGCAAGATCTATTCGTTCACATTCGTCGCGAGCATCAGGAGGTAGTAAGATTCGTTTGTGCGAGGAAGAGAAAATTCTCATATTATATAGCAGAGAGAGGAGCTCTTAAATAAGCGCAAAGATCTCCTTCGACGCATGGAGGTAAGGAGTACCAACACCGATTCCGATGACAGCGTACAACGCGTCCCAAACCTGCGATATAATAGTTCACAACATGTGGACACATGTAAAATTGGCGATGTACAGACGCAGAATAATCCGGCAACAACATCCATACAGTGGCTTCCGTTAAGCTCTGCCTCAGCTCCAGTGACCCCAAATCTATGTGAAGAGAATAGTTTCGATTGTACAATGCAAGAAGTACAGCAGCACCGCTTTACATGTAAATAACTCGCACAAGCGTAGGTAAGGAGCTGACAAAGTTTGGTGGCAAACCAGAGTGGCGTCTTTTCATTGCCACTTATAATCAAACCACTGAAATATGCGGGTTTTCGCAAGATGCAAATATAATAAGGCTTCGAAAGTCTATAGAGGGACCAGCTCGTCAATCAGTCAAAAACCTACTGCTGCATTCGCAATGTGTTCCGCAGGAAATCGCAGCGTTGAAGATGATGTTCGGCAGACCAGAACTAATCATCAACGTTTTACTTCAACAAATTCGCAACATGCCTCCTCAAACGCAAGACAACTTAGATGGCCTTGTTAACTTTGCTCTTGAAGAACAAAACGTTTGTGCATCCATGAAAGCTTCCGGGCTCCAAACGCATTTAAATAACGCGAAACTGGAGCAAAAGCTGGTGGCCAAGCTGCCCGCAATATTCCAAGCATTCTGGGGAATGCACAAGTTGACGATAGGAGAAAGTAATCTGGAACATTTTAGCAACTTCCAACTTGCCCAAGGTGCCATCAGTGTAATTCTGTCCGGTTCGTCGCAAAAGGAACGCAAACGTGGTGTCTTGAATACGCACTCTGAAGGCAGTAAGAGACCAAAAATGGTAAGCTGTATCATATGTAAGTCTGATTCCCATGCAATCTTTAACTGCACCTCATTCAAGGAAATGTCGCGAGCTGATAAATGGGAGATAGTGCGGAAGCACAAACTATGCCGGCGATGCTTGCGTCCACATAGCTCGTTTAACTGCAAATCAAATATAGTATGCGGTATTGACCATTGCACCCTGAGACATCATCCATTCCTGCGCAAGGTACCAGCTGATTCTGCCACAAATACAGTATACACGCATATAAGTGAAAGCAACACAGTACTGTTTCGTATAGTACCAGTAATAATATACGGTGGGGGTACTCAAATATCAACATACGCGTTCCTGGACGACGGCTCCTCCATTACGCTTATAGATGAAGAGCTACAGCGAAATGTAAGAATCCAAGGCACGAAACGACCACTTTGTCTACGATGGACTGGAAACACTAATCGTTATGAAGATGAATCAGTGGTTGCCGACATTATTATATCCCCACCAGGTGGAAAGCACTTCACCCCCAAAGACGTACATACCGCACGTCAGCTGAACTTACCGTCCCAGTCGCTTGATGTTTCTGCGCTAAAAATAAAATATAAACATTTGCGAAACCTTCCACTACAGTCGTACCGTCATATTCAACCAAAGCTGCTATTGGTCTAAACAACAGTGCCTTAACTTCGACAACCAAAACCCGAACTGGAACGTTGTTGGAACCCATCGCCGAGAAAACGCGTATCGGTTGGACTGTTAAAGGACAGTTGTCCAGCGAAGAAGTTATTCCTGAGCACCATGTTTTTCACATATGCAACTGCACATATTCCGCTTGCGTTGATCTACTTAAAGAGTTTAAAGTCAATGGCATCTCGCTAAACTCTTTGCTTTGTGCCATTTCGTCAGCGGAGGATTGCTGTTGGCGGTGACATCGTTGAGATGTTACACCAAACGCTGATCAGACCAGAGGACCAAAATTACCAGCGTTTCTTATGGTATGAACCGGGAGCTCGGCAACCTTCGGCGTACGTCATGACCATTATGACGTTCGGCGTAACCTGCTCCCCTAGCTGTGCACAATATGTAAAAAATAAAAATGCCGAGGAGTTTAGCAGTCATTATCCTCAAGCTGCGCAGTGCATCATAAACAACCACTACGTTGATGACATGCTCGATAGTGTAGACACCGAGGATGATGCGTTCCGTCTAGCAACGGATGTACAACAAATTCACCAAAAAGGCGGGTTTCTCATCCGCAACTGGGTATCCAACTCTAAAACGGTTCTTAATCAGCTTATCGCTGAATGTGCGGCAGATATCAACCAAAAACAATCTGTCAACCGAAAAGGTACTTGGAATGTGGTGAGCGACCACAGAAGATTGCCTCACATTCAGAATGTCTGAGCGAATTAGAAGTAGTGACTTCATACGCACAAATCGACGGCCTACGAAGAGGCAAGTCCTCAGTCTTATCATGACTATATTCGATCCTCTAGGTCTAATTGGATACTTCGTTATGTACGCGAAGGGGATTATGCAAAATATTTGGCGAAGTAGGTGTTCATGGGATGAGCAAATTCCCGATGAAGTGTATCAGAGCTGACTGCGGTGGAAACAAAATCTTCCGAAAATGGAGGGCATCAAAATTCCACGCTGTTATATTCGCCAGACGTTGCCCTCGTATCCAGAATTGGAGCTACACACGTTTGTAGATGCGAGTGAGAATGGGTACGCGGCTGTTAGTTACTTCAGATACTACGAGGGAGAGAGTGTTAATTGCGTACTCGTTGCTTCAAAAACTAGGGTATCTGTCATCAAGATGTTAACAATTCCTCGCTCCCGTACGGTTTTGTCCTGGTTCAATAGGGATCATCGCCGCTACCAACAATTCGTTGCATATCGTATTAGCGAAATACTCAAAAAATACTGACCCAGTTGATTGATACTGGACATCGACGCATGACAACGTTGCTGATGAAGCCATAAAATGAAAGAGAGTTCCTGAAATAAGTGTCGACGCCCATTGGTTCTGAAGCTCGACTCGCAGAATTGGCCAGCACAGACCTTTGTATCTAATACGACTACTACTGAAGAACTTCGCGCACAATACGTAGGGGCACATCACGAAAGGCAGCTAAACGAATTTATCAAATTAGACGCAAATCGATAATCATCCTGGCGCCGTCCCCTTACCATGACCGCAGCAGTTATTTATTGTGCCAGGATTTGGTTGAACCAAATAAAGCATTCGCAAGATAGAGAAGCTAGCTATCGTACACCTCGCACCGAAGACTTCCAGCTGGCTGAAATAATGCTGTGGAAACAGGCCCAGCTTGACACCTTCAAAGATGAAATATTTTCGCTCAAAGACGGGAGGTACGTTTAACGCTCTAGTTAGATCTACAAACTATCTCCGTATCTAGATAGCAACAAAGTAATTCGTCTCGGTTCACGCTTATGCACGAGTGAGAAGAACGATTTAGTTATTCTTCCTAAAGATCATTATGTAACGTAACTGATCGTGTCCGATATTCACTCTAAATGTCAACATAGAAATTCAGAAACGGTGGTAAACGACGTCCGACGTAATTACTGGGGGCCTCGGCTAAGAGTGCTTGTCAATCAGGTGAAACGCCGATTTCCATATTGCAAAATTAACAGTGCGCTGCCCAAAACGCCTAGGATGGGCAATCTACCGCCTGCTAGAGTCGCTGCCTTCCACCGGCCGTTTTCATATGTCGGGTCGACTATTTTGGCCCGCTCTTGGTATCGATAAGGAGAAGCAGCGAAAAACGGTACGGAGTATTGTTCACCTGCTTCACGACAAGAGCGATCCATATCGAAATCGCTCACACTCTTTCAGCGGGCTCATCCATTTTTGCTATACGCTATTTTATTGCCAGAAGAGGTAATCCGGTGGAGTTTCGGACTGACAATGGCACAAATTTTAAGGGTGCGGAAAGGGAATTGCAAGCCGTTTTCGACCTAATGGATAAAAACGAAATCATCAGAACCTTTACCAGTCCTAAAATTACTTGGAAGTTCATTCCACCAGCGGCACCACACATGGGTGGTGTGTGGGAGAGATTAGTAGGCACCGTAAAAGATGTTTTATATTCCATATTGAGAGGAAGAACTACTAGTGACGAACTATTGCATGCTGCGTTAATGGAATCTGAAATGGTGGTTAACTCTCGGCCTCTAAAGTTTTTTACCTACTTGAAACTCACTGTCATCGAGGCGATCGCTGATTGGCAGTTCTACTTTGCTATCGGGAGAAGTTCGGACAATTTACAGGCGAGTATTGGCATAGACTTTTTTGGCAGTGGGGAGACAAAGTCAAGTTTTTTAACGTAGCTAAAGTATTACTGAATATTTGATATAAATTGTTATTTACATTATAATACAAAATAAAGGGCACGTTTAAAAAAGTCAACACCACTCTTCGAAATACAAAGGCTATACTTAAAAATTACATAGGTGTAAATATTTTCAATTCTCCCAATTTTTGGGTTGATGTTACTATTGCTCCAAAAATGGTTTTCGCGAAATTATGCAATGAAGCTCAGGCGAAAAATTAAGAAAATCGAAAATGTCATATATCATTTCAAGACCTGACGAAACCGTAATCACGTTTTTTTTACTAATAATGTTTAGCAAGAGATAAATAAAAAAGGAAAAATACCAAATNAATGTCATATATCATTTCAAGACCTGACGAAACCGTAATCACGTTTTTTTACTAATAATGTTTAGCAAGAGATAAATAAAAAAGGAAAAATACCAAAAAAATGATAAATACCTTTACGTAAATAATCTATGACACTTAGAGTATTGATAACAGTGGGAAAATCCACGTCTTTTTATGGGTTCAACGCCAAACGCAACTAAACTGATTGGCCGATATCCCGCCGTTTCCAGTATTTCTTTCGAAACGTACCGTTCGTAGAGGAGTGTGAGTAAAGGATGTGAAATTTTGTAATTATGACTTTTTTCTCTTCCCTCTCTAAGCCCAATCATACTAGAGAAGAAAGATTTGACTTATTTGAAAATTTTCCTTCAAAAATTTCTATAAGACAGACGAATGTCAAGGAAATAAAGGAAATAAAGCTAGAAAGCGGTTTTATTACTTCACATGTTTATAATGANTCTAAGCCCAATCATACTAGAGAAGAAAGATTTGACTTATTTGAAAATTTGCCTTCAAAAATTTCTATAAGACAGACGAATGTCAAGAAAATAAAGGAAATTAAGCTAGAAAGCGGTTTTATTACTTCAAATGTTTATAATTTCACCATGCTCCAAACTCACCAGTTTTTTTTTTATCAACTGTCCCATGACTTTTCCACCTGCCACCATATAGTTGAAACACTGTGTCGTGCTGAAATAAGTAAGTACTATGTATAAGTATACAGATTATTCTTTATTACACGAACAAAATTGTACACAATATTTTCTTCACGATGATATTTGATTAAGTGAAAAAGTGACGGGACTTATAAATATATTTAATACTTAAATTTACTTAAGTATTCCGTGCGCGCAATATCTTTAGTTAGATTTGTATTCTTAAATTGAGAGTTGTATTCATACATATGTACCCTTGTAGTCAGCTGATTAAGTCAAGTGACATTTTGACTAGTTTTGGCTCCTTTTCTTTTGTTTATTTAATGTATATATATATTTTTTTATATATAAAAGTCTACATAAAAGTCTCTAATAATTTTTTTTGGCTGACGGTGTTGTATATTTTCTTCCATATAAAGTATGCTCGACAATTTCGTTTGAAAGGGAGGAAATGCCTAGCACCATCAACAACAAAAATTGTTAAAAATCAACGCGATTTTCTAGCGCCTTGAAATTTGCATTCAACCTACTTAATTTTAATGAGCTACAAAACTGCATACCCAAAATTTTTCTAGGAATCTGAGTAAAAAGTTTAAAATTTGTTGGTGCAAATGTTAGGGTTTGTTGAATTTTCGTAATTTTTGCATGGTACAAGTATAGGAAGGTAGAACCGCAGAGACACTTAGATTTTTTGACGTTTGGTTCTACCTTACTATGTTTTTATCATGAATTTTTGTAGGAAATTTTCAAATGTGAGTTATGTGGCGCTGGTTAGGTAAAGTGCTAAACTTTTATAAAAAAATTTAAACATTATATAAATAAAAGAAAAATTTCTAAAACTAGTCAAAATGTCACTTGACTTAATCAGCTGACCACAAGTGTATGTATGTCTATTGGGGTGGTCCAAAAATCTATGTGAAAATGTAGTCAGAATTTGGTGCTCTCAACACCCGGGATTATTCTGTATCGAAAAAATATACCCCTTTTTTAGAAATAAAAAAGATATCTACAGAACGCTCAAAGTTTTCCATATATTTTAAATGAAAAACAAAAAACAATTTGCCTACCGAAAAATCTTGATTTTCAAGAATTTTGTACCATTTCTACGAAAAATTGTTTTTTCCCATATAAAATTCACGGAAAACTAGGATATTTTTTTATTTCAAATTAAAATTAAAAAAAGGTATATTTTTTTTCCGCACAGAACAATCCTAAGGGGATTAGAGCATTACAATTCCGACTTTACTACCCTAATGTATATAGATAAATGTATATTCTTAACTAGGGCTTAGTCTTAAAGTTAATTACACATATAGTGTTAGTAGAAATTTGAAGGAACACATTAAAGGCTATTTAGATTGGGCTCTCTTAATTTAGTTAAAGAACTTATATGTACCCAGCAAACACGGTCTCTAATGCCGAATTTCCACTAGGCATTAAAATGCCAAAAAATGTATGCTATTTAAAAAAGTGCCATGTGAAAATGAACTTACTGTCAATTCGTTTAACGTAATGACACGATCACTTTTTAATGCCCGTCTTTGTAATTTTTGCCATTTAATGCCTAGTTGAAATCCAGCATAACGTTAGAAAAACGTTTCTAATGTAGTTCTCGAATCGAAAATCAGGGCATGAATCACGTATGACGACAATCGTTTGGACGATATCGTGTCGAGATTGTCTTGCTTCATGAAAACTAAAACTTATTTGATCNAAAAACGTTTCTAATGTAGTTCTCGAATCGAAAATCAGGGCATGAATCACATATGACGACAATCGTTTGGACGATATCGTGTCGAGATTGTCTTGCTTCATGAAAACTAAAACTTGTTTGTTCGTTATCAACACGATTCTAATTTTGCTTCACGTAACACGTAACTGCAACACAAATATATGAATCAGTGTTTTGACGAAATCGTTTTGTCAGCATCGTTTGAACGACTATCGTTGCAAAGTTACGTGATTCATGCCAGGTTAGAGTACTATCTTAGAACTAGGTTAGAGAATGATACGAAAAACACTAGGCACTAGACATTGAAAACCAATTAGAATTCAACGTTAGAATACGATTCGATATCTAACCTATCGAGAACTAAGTCCCCTTTTTGTAGAGAATGCTAAAGTTCTCAACAATTTCTGTAATCTAACCTTCTACTTTAGAAAAACACTTTCGAATTCGAATCGCATTCTAATCGCTCTCTAACCTAAATGTTTGTTGGGTAGTCTGATGGGTCATATACAAATAGTTGTATCATTCTGGCAACCGTACATTGTACTACGAATAGCAAATATCTGTAACGAAATATTAGATACATATGTAGTCATAATTTAGTATACATTTTATCAAACTCTCACCTGGCATATCGTACAAGTTAAGATTTTTTCTTAATTATACAACGTTTTGTCTACCACTATGCCGTTCTCGATTAAAAAGCTTTCAACATCCGATGGGAAGAAATCATCTGATAAGTCATCTGTGACCCGCACGAAATTTCCGATCAATGCCTGTGCTTTATAGACTAGTAAAGCTGGCAGCCCCTTGGAACGGAAGTCTCGACTCATTCCAGCAACAGAACTACATATCTTACCAAACTTTATGAACGAATACTCAGTTGCAAGCGTATCAAGACAACGATTCAGAGTAGAACAAGCGCTCACATTCTTATCGTAAATATGTATAATAACGGTGGTGTGTTTGTTTTCTTTTTCAACGAAGTCTAAAAATTCTTCGTGCGTTGTTAAGTTGATAACTTTCCCAAATTGCTTTATATGACCGCATTGCCGGAGCATCTCAGCCATTCGTTGCTTTTGATATTGTTGTAAAAAGTCTTCACTCATGAGTTCATCTAATTCAGTATCAATTTCTTCTTGGCGCTTCCGTTCTTCTTCTTCCTTGGCAGTTGCTGTGGCCATTGTAAGCTTTTTGGCCAGTTCTATACGCTGACGTTCAGACTCTTCGCGTTTTTCTGCTTGAAGTTGTTTAAAACGTTGCCAATCCTGCACCACACCTTTAGGACCAGTGTTCGTAGAGACTTGAGAACGATACCCCTCAGCGGGTGTTGGGGGACAAACATTCGGGTCCGTGTAACCAGCAGCTCCTTGTTTACTACCGCTAGAACCTCTTCCACAGGTCTCATCATCACCGTCACCATTGTCTTCTCCTTCGCTACTGCTACAATAATACTCTAATTTTTCTCCCATCAATTTATCCTCTAACGTTGCCATTTTTAAGTTAATTGTTATAATTGGTAGTGATTTATATTTCAATTTCAGTAAATTTAATTATGTGCTGTTTATGAGCTTTCTTCCTAATACACCGATTGACGTTTAATAAAACAGCTGATCAATAAGGCTAGCAGTCAAGCATGATAGAATACAAGATTGCGCCGTCCTGGGCGTTGACATTTGTGTACCACAAGTAAACAAAGAATAGAGCGAAAAGAAGAACGAGTTAAAATTTCCAAAACAGTTCATTTTACAGTGAAAAACGTGTTTTAATTTTGCTAAACGCGAAAATATTGCATTTTTCACCTAATCTATTAGAGAATAGGTAACATTTTAGTGCACTCCATTGCTTTGCAAGTGAGGCTGCTTCAGCAAACGTTTTAGTGCACTCCATTGCTTTGCAATTAAGACTGCGGCAGCATCTCCGCGGGATTGATTGGTTAACTTGCTAATGGAGGCTGCTTGGAGCAGAAGCAAAATCATTGTGAGGAAATGCTGTTAATGGCATAATAAAGAAACATTTCGAGAGCGGTTTTGCCGTGCCCTATGTACCCAAAATGCAGCGATTCGTCCCAGCGCTACACTTGCATCTACGCATCTTGCATCTTGACGGCTGTCGCAATTTAACACACAGCACTTCATTTTATTAGTTTTTACGCAGTCTTAAGGCTCTGTTATGCATACTTGGCATTGCATGCACTGCTATACCATTTTTACGTAGAAATCAAAAACCAACAGACTTTTACGTATGTAATGCTGTGCGTTGGGTAACCGCTTACACGCGAAGCTCATTTAACAGATTCTTTATGTGACAACGCTCAAGCAATGCCAAGTATGCATAACGGAGCCTTTACACTCAAAAATCACTCACAGNTCTTCAACTCAAAAATCACTCACAAATTGCAAATTAACACAATTTAAACAGATTTTTCACATATAATTAAATTTCTCTTTCGGTGATTTGTAAACAAAGATTTGTTTACAAGTTACCACAACTGTCAAAATCGGCAAAACCAAAGTAGCGGTACCACTGACGGCGCCACCTCTGTTCGCTGCACCGTGGCTAGCAGTAGGGCACTTCAGGGATGGAATTACAATATTTTAAAATGTACCTAATGGAATGCAAAAATAGTGCCATAAAGGAGATGAAAGCGGCACAAAATTGAGATTGATTTTCTTTAAGGCTTTTTAAGAACAACGTATGTGTTTTTAAAAATAGTATTTTTAGTGTACTTCATTAAATTATTATAGTAAAATCCTAGTAAAATAACACAATATTCCAATTACGAAGGGGAAAAAACACTGAATTATAGCTGCTCGGACCTGTTTACACATACACATACCTATGTGCGAAATAGTAGCAGTGCGACATTTTGACCAGTTTGGCTATTCTTTTTTACATTGAATATTTTTTATTAATTTTATATAATGACCCTTATTTTAATTTCTAACTGATTTTAATTTTCACTTTTCGCATTGTTCGTCATATACTGGCAAAGTTTCTATATATTATGATAGTGTCAAAACTGAATGAATTGTGCCAAGAGCGCCTTTGTGAAGAAAGTGCCAAAAATGGCACTATTGGGCCTACTTTTCCATCACTGGGGCACTTTCCGAAGGCACAGGGTGCACAGAAGTTCTTATTCACTGTTTACACCAAATATTTGATACACCAGATTATTTGTTCAATTAAAAGAGGAAAGCAATCGCGTCACATGAAATTTTTCAAGCAAAAGTTAAAAAAGAAAAAAGTATTTGGTGTAATTGAATAATAAGTTTATGAAAATCAAGGGTACACTTCATGATCACCACCGCAACTTGATGCAAAGTAATCAAAAGGGGTAACAAAAGACGCGTATTACTGCCAGTATAAAGAATCCGAGGCGGAAACTGATTTCTTTAAACCATTCAAAAGTTATTTGCAAAAAACCGTTTCATTCAGCTCAACTTTGTCAGTACTAAATTCACGTTAATAAATACATTATCTAGATGTTCACTATAATTTACTTTAACTAAATTTGTAACAAAAAAATCGCGAAACTTATTGATTTATTTAAATATTAATGCGAAAACAATGTAAAAAACCGGCATCTCCTTCATTCTGCTAGTTGAGCTAGGTGTAATAAAAACATGGAGGTGCTTGGCCTCGTAAATATATTACTTTTCGAGAAGGTTTTAATGTGTGAAAGATTTTAAGTTATTTATAATAAAAAACTGGCAAAACTCTGCATAGGCGGCCTTCGGCCGCACTTAGGGATGATAACCCTTACTATGCAGAATTTTACTTACTGTGCAGAAAAGTTCTGCCAGTTTTTTTTTTATTATAAACCACTTTAAATCTCTCATATTTATTGTAATTAAAACTTTCTCTAAAAGTAATGTATTGCCGACACCAAGCACCTCCATATTTTTATTACACTAGATGAAAATTTTCGCCTTCGGATTCCTCATACTGGCAGTAATACGCATCTTTGGTTCCCATTTTTGATTATTTTGCAATCGGTGGGGACCCTGAAGTGCACAATTACCCTTGATTTTCATTAACTTATT
>NW_016158639.1:101828-106138 GCF_001687245.7 Rhagoletis zephyria
AGTCGAAACTGTGCATGTATGCATTACTTCGGTTTTTGTCATATGCATTATTTCGGTTTTGAACCGAAACTGTGCATGTATGCATTACTTCGTTTTTCTCATATGCGTTATTTCGGTTTTCAAACGAAAGTGTGCATGTATGCATTATTTCGGGTTTTTCATATTATTTGTAAACTAGCACAATATTAGATGAGGAGACGATTCAATTAAATATTAAGCGAAGTAAATATTTTATGTTATTTACGCTTTTACATAAACAAAATTTAGACAAAAATTTAAATTAGGGTGCAACTTACACCGTCTGTGTGTAGATATAACTCGATGTTTCAGTATTTACCTCTTATATTATGCGTTGCTCGAATTGTCTTGAAAACCTCTACTAAATTGTCTTGCATACTGAAATTTTCCAACCTTTCTTCTAGGCTACCAAAATCCACTTTTTCCAACTGCAAAAAAAAATTAATAATTATTATAAGTTCTATGTAAGACCTAATCCACAACATAGCATTTTAGTAAAAAAAAGTAAACCCAAATGAAACCATATTACGTAAAATTAATAAGATAAGTTTTAAACTATAGTGGAATTCGCGCTTCTGTGTATTCGCTGTATCCTGCGTAAGTGTAACTGGTCGAGCGTGTGGTTGTTGTTACATATGTATGTATTTGATGTACCGCTAGTAAAAACAAATCACATGCTCATGCAGTTACAATTACATAACATACAACGAATACACAGAAGAGCGAATTCCCCTTATAACGGATGAGCTTTTCTTTAATCGCCCTAAAAGCCGCGTTAGTAGTATAACAAAAAAGAAGTGAAAACCGTCAGGTAAGTGTGATACTTGCTGTAAAATTTTTCACAAGTTCTACCGGCTCGACAATTTCTGTTCACCTCATAGTCGTCAAAAATTTACAATTCGAGGTACTTTTCTATCATTAGCCCTGATTAACCATTTTTTGATCAGTGAACCCATATTAAACTGGAAACCATTATAAAGTTGTGTGTAGTCACCCAACAAACACCAAACAAATATTTTTTCAATCTTGGAGAAATTCATAGTTCTCAAGCTGATATCTAACATCATTCCCCAAAAAGTTATAGAGAAACGCATTTTTAATTATGAAGTGCAAAACTAAAGCTATATAGAAAGGAAAATGACCAACAATGAGTAAATACTCTTCAAAGCATCTTCAAATAATCTTCAAAGAAAACAAACGCGAGGTGAATCAAGTGGCAGAATTACTGTCGGACTGTATATTGTGAAGTGAATTATTGTAATACGACAGTGATTAATTAACATATTACAAAATGAGTAATAAAATAAGAAATTAATATTTAAATTAACCTTAAATTGGAAAATCACATTGGAGTTCAAGTTGAGAACTAGCATTTTCTCAACTTGAGAAACAGCCCTATTTTCATACAAAGAAAAATGCCCTTTTGGTTGAGAACGCTATAATCCTCCACTTGAGGTACTGTTGAGAAACAACGTCGGAGATTTGAGAAATACCTTAGTTCTCAACTTAACCTCAAGTTGAGCTCAAACCTAAATGTTTATTGGGATTGAACGCTCGTGGTTGAATGCCGTTTATTTAAATATTAGGTTCATTCCTTATCTTTTTGGACTAAAATCTGAAAAGTGTCAAAATGCCAGAGCGTAAGCAAAATGCGCTCACTAAAAGGGAATAACAGGAAAAGTAAAGGAACGCAAAAAACCAAATTTTTAGTCCAAAGAATGGCAACAACAAAACTAACGTCAAATAAGAACAGAAATGTATGTACAAAACACATTCACACAAGCACAAGCACAATAAACACTTGCTATATCAATTATTTTTTGCCTCCTTCCAATTTCAATTCATTTCTTTTACTTTTTAGATTATTCTCAATTTTAGCGTATTCTTTAATTTCCGTTAATTAAAATTCAGTTGAGTTTGACACTTTTCAGGATTTTGCCAGAAAAAATTCTTCTGACTAAATCTGACTACTTCGCACGATTGAGAGAATACAAAGGTTGCGCCGATCTCGGACCGCTATTCCTCTCTTAACGAATTTGACAGACAGTGAATCATGGGCGCGGCGCACGGTGGAGAGAATACAGAGGTGGCGCCGATGACGATACCGCTACTCGGCTCTCAGTGATTTTGACAGAATCAGCTGTTTTGGTGACGTCATAGTAGAGAAGACAGCAGTAGTGATGTGCTCAGTCAATACTTTCAAGTATTGATCGATATTCGGTAACGATTTAAAATGTATCCAATACTCTCGATACTCGGTACCAAAACATTTAGATTTCAAATAAAAGCGCACACAGGCCAAAGATATGGAAAAAAACGGCTCAGGGGAGACTCGCCAATAGAGCCAATAGAGCTTTTAATACTGATTCAAATGGAAGATGTGTAACGTAGCATATCCGCTACGATACAATAACATACAGCCTCGTAACATACAGCATCGTACATACATACAATATTGTACATACATACTGCACCGCACATACATACAATAGTGTACATACATACTCCACCGCACATGTAAATACAGACATACATACAGCAACGTACATGCACACACCATTGTACATACACACTACACCAAGTGAAGCACTGCTAGCAGCACACCAGCAGCATGCCCGAATAACTCACCAACCACTTCGCTCACCACACTGCATAAATCGGGACGGCACACGACGAATTCTCAACAAGCATGCAGCGCAACAGGTATAAAAGGCTCAACAAGTGCGCAGTCAGGTCAGTCTTGCTAGGTGAGTAGCTGACTTGATTGGTCGATGAGCCCGTAGTGCGCTTGCGCAACTAATGTTTCGTCGGCCAGCCAAGCCAAGCTCGGCGTGACCAGTCGGTCGAACCACCTGGAGTGCCTGCGGGCGCACTAATAGTTCACCGACTGGCCAAGCCAAAACCAAGTACGACTCAACCCGCCGGCAGACCAGGATTGCACGCCTTTTAGGCATCCTAATTGGTCGCCGGCTGGTTGAGCCTCCGACACTGCCGACCCGTTCCAGCCCTACTTTTGTAGAGAGCGACTAGGGGAATGGCAGTGCCTGGAGTGAGTCTTGCTAGGTCGTTTCGCTCCACCGGTTGCCGAGGGCCAGTTGCTGTTAGAAGTCACCCGCTGCCGCATATCATCCGTCGTAGCGCTCCCACCGTACTCAAACCGTTGCTCCGCTGTTGCCGAGAATCACCCGCCGTGCTGCTAGCGCTTCCACCGTTGCTCCGCTGTTGCCGAGAGTCACCCGCTGTGCCGCCGCCGCTGCTCAACCGTTGCTCCGCTGTTGCCGAGAGTCACCCGCTGTGCCGCCGCCGCTGCTCAACCGTTGCTCCGCTGTTGCCGAGAATCACCCGCCGTGCTCCTAGCGCTCCCACCGTTGCTTCGCCGCTCCTGAGAGCCACCCGCCGTGCTGCTAGCGCTCTCACCGATGCTGCGCTGCTCCTGAGAATCAACCGCCGTGCTGCTAGCGCTCTCGCCATCATCCGCTCCGACCCGACCGCACGACCACAACGAACGTAACCTCTCTCTCGCTCTCCCTCTCTTTGGACATAAGGTTGCTAGCACTCTAGTCGTAGCGCCGTGTGTGTGTGTGTGTTCGAAGTAAATACACTAAAATAGTGTGTTTTATTTGGTGGGGGTTAGTGGGACCTTCGCCGGACTCTGGATCGGCTGAGTTCACCTCAGCCTTTGACAAAACCCACCTCATAGATGTATATATGTCGCTTCCAGGCCATAACGCAGAGAAACTCTCACTTGTTTGAAGCATTTTTGTTCCAGCTGAATCGGACGATATCATTTTTGGAGGCCTAGGGGCAGATTCTATAACCAGTTAGCGACAATTTTCGAATCGGTATCGAGTTTGTTGACGTATGATATGAAATATTGTTACACCAACAAGTACGATATCGATCCGAAACTTGTCGCTAACTGGTTAGATCACCCCCCTGAAAAGCTTCTTCATCCGTCAAAACATTTTTCTTGAAGCTTGGATCGACTAAGGTTAAAACTGATAAAATAATTTTTTTCTGTGGCGATAAGTTCAAGTGTTTTAGCCGATATAATATAAATTAGTAATGAAAGTTTTTTCTAATAATCTGTATCGGATACCGAAAAGGAAGTATAGGGTACCGTAATCTTTTTTAAGTATTGGGTACCGAGTATTGGGGTCAATTCAGCAAGCACATCACTAGTCGCCCTCATTCTCGCCGCTCTCAGTTGTCAACTCTACGATGACGTCACGCTAAAATTACTCTCACGAATTCTGCTGCAATCGGCGCAATCTTGTATTCTATCATTCTTG
>NW_016158639.1:106163-113945 GCF_001687245.7 Rhagoletis zephyria
TTTGACAGACAGTGAATCATGGGCGCGGCGCACGGTGGAGAGAATACAGAGGTGGCGCCGATGACGATACCGCTACTCGGCTCTCAGTGATTTTGACAGAATCAGCTGTTTTGGTGACGTCATAGTAGAGAAGACAGCAGTAGTGATGTGCTCAGTCAATACTTTCAAGTATTGATCGATATTCGGTAACGATTTAAAATGTATCCAAAACTCTCGATACTCGGTACCAAAACATTTAGATTTCAAATAAAAGCGCACACAGGCCAAAGATATGGAAAAAAACGGCTCAGGGGAGACTCGCCAATAGAGCCAATAGAGCTTTTAATACTGATTCAAATGGAAGATGTGTAACGTAGCATATCCGCTACGATACAATAACATACAGCCTCGTAACATACAGCATCGTACATACATACAATATTGTACATCATACTGCACCGCACATACATACAATAGTGTACATACATACTCCACCGCACATGTAAATACAGACATACATACAGCAACGTACATGCACACACCATTGTACATACACACTACACCAAGTGAAGCACTGCTAGCAGCACACCAGCAGCATGCCCGAATAACTCACCAACCACTTCGCTCACCACACTGCATAAATCGGGACGGCACACGACGAATTCTCAACAAGCATACAGCACAACAGGTATAAAAGGCTCAACAAGTGCGCAGTCAGGTCAGTCTTGCTAGGTGAGTAGCTGACTTGATTGGTCGATGAGCCCGTGTGCGCTTGCGCAACTAATGTTTCGTCGGCCAGCCAAGCCAAGCTCGGCGTGACCAGTCGGTCGAACCACCTGGAGTGCCTGCGGGCGCACTAATAGTTCACCGACTGGCCAAGCCAAAACCAAAGTACGACTCAACCCGCCGGCAGACCAGGATTGCACGCCTTTTAGGCATCCTAATTGGTCGCCGGCTGGTTGAGCCTCCGACACTGCCGACCCGTTCCAGCCCTACTTTTGTAGAGAGCGACTAGGGGAATGGCAGTGCCTGGAGTGAGTCTTGCTAGGTCGTTTCGCTCCACCGGTTGCCGAGGGCCAGTTGCTGTTAGAAGTCACCCGCTGCCGCATATCATCCGTCGTAGCGCTCCCACCGTACTCAACGTTGCTCCGCTGTTGCCGAGAATCACCCGCCGTGCTGCTAGCGCTTCCACCGTTGCTCCGCTGTTGCCGAGAGTCACCCGCTGTGCCGCCGCCGCTGCTCAACCGTTGCTCCGCTGTTGCCGAGAGTCACCCGCTGTGCCGCCGCCGCTGCTCAACCGTTGCTCCGCTGTTGCCGAGAATCACCCGCCGTGCTCCTAGCGCTCCCACCGTTGCTTCGCCGCTCCTGAGAGCCACCCGCCGTGCTGCTAGCGCTCTCACCGATGCTGCGCTGCTCCTGAGAATCAACCGCCGTGCTGCTAGCGCTCTCGCCATCATCCGCTCCGACCCGACCGCACGACCACAACGAACGTAACCTCTCTCTCGCTCTCCCTCTCTTTGGACATAAGGTTGCTAGCACTCTAGTCGTAGCGCCGTGTGTGTGTGTGTGTTCGAAGTAAATACACTAAAATAGTGTGTTTTATTTGGTGGGGGTTAGTGGGACCTTCGCCGGACTCTGGATCGGCTGAGTTCACCTCAGCCTTTGACAAAACCCACCTCATAGATGTATATATGTCGCTTCCAGGCCATAACGCAGAGAAACTCTCACTTGTTTGAAGCATTTTTGTTCCAGCTGAATCGGACGATATCATTTTTGGAGGCCTAGGGGCAGATTCTATAACCAGTTAGCGACAATTTTCGAATCGGTATCGAGTTTGTTGACGTATGATATGAAATATTGTTACACCAACAAGTACGATATCGATCCGAAACTTGTCGCTAACTGGTTAGATCACCCCCCTGAAAAGCTTCTTCATCCGTCAAAACATTTTTCTTGAAGCTTGGATCGACTAAGGTTAAAACTGATAAAATAATATTTTTCTGTGGCGATAAGTTCAAGTGTTTTAGCCGATATCATATAAATTAGTAATGAAAGTTTTTTCTAATAATCTGTATCGGATACCGAAAAGGAAGTATAGGGTACCGTAATCTTTTTTAAGTATTGGGTACCGAGTATTGGGGTCAATTCAGCAAGCACATCACTAGTCGCCCTCATTCTCGCCGCTCTCAGTTGTCAACTCTACGATGACGTCACGCTAAAATTACTCTCACGAATTCTGCTGCAATCGGCGCAATCTTGTATTCTATCATTCTGGGGCGCGGCGGACATTTTCACTCATTTTGTTAAAACTTAAAGTAATTTCTCTTTCACCATTAATTTTACCAGTAACCAGTAAAATGTTAATAATTGAAGTCAGATCCCGTTTAATAGGAAATTAATAAAGTATAAAACCGAATTATATAATTTACATTTTCCTGTTTGAGTTCATAGATTATCTTCCCCTGCTTTCCGGTATGTAGTCAATAGAATTTTAATGTCCATTTTATGCTTTGATGACAGTGTTATATTTAAAAATTAAAAAAAAAACCTCTTTTAGCCTTGTATGGATGGGACAGTATTTTGTGAAGGTGAGATTGAGAGCACATATATAGTTCGTGAGTAAAATGAACAGTACTAAATTGATATGAATATTTATTAAATTTTTAATAAAGGGATCTTATTTAAACAACGGGAAGCTTACGTATTTTTAAGTTCCGTTAAAAAAAGATATTTTTCTGTGACGGGTGCATCCAATAAACTTTTTTTTGAAATCTGACATTTTCTCACCCCAACTCTTTTTTGTAATAACCCAGCACTGTTTTAAAGTCCATGAATTGTTCTTTATTTTTGGATAATCATTTTTGGTATTGTCACCTTCAATACACGAGAAATACCTTGACAACTTGATAAACAAATTCTATATTAGAGAAAGTCGCACTTCGGCTGCGTTTAGTAAAAATAGAGAATGTAGTGAAAAATAAATCGATAAATGTCGGCCGCTGTGGTGTAGTGGTAAGCAGTGCGCGCTTTCACTCACCAGCACCTGGGTTCAAGCCCTGGTCAAAGCAACATCGCAAAAAATTTAGAAAAATGTTTTTCTTAACAGCGGTCGTCCCTCGGCAGGCAATGGCAAACCTCCGAGTGTATTTCTGCCATGAAAAACAGCTTCTCATAAAAATACAATCGCCGTTCGGAGTCGGCGTAAAACTGTAGGTCCCTCCGCTTTGTGTGACAATATCAAGGCGCCCGCCACAAGTTGGAGGAGAAGCTCGGCCAAACACTAACATATGTGTAAGCGCCAATCTATTATTATTATTATTAAATCGATTTCTGAAGAATTATTGTATCTGCCTTACTGTTATCACAGATTTAAACGCAATCATGTAACTTCGTTTTTTTTTAGCTGTGGTGTCGTCTTCGCTGGAATGACCCAAACAAAATTTGAAAGAATAAGGTAAAGAGCATGTGAAGAACCTAAAAGGGGCTTTCTAGTAGTAAATTGCGAACCAGATACGAAAGACTACAAATTCAAGCTTAAGTATCAATAATCTGTCACCTCTGGTAAGCAAAAACGCATTTAAAATAACGGTTCAGAGAACTCCAAAAGAAGATCTACAAACCTTGTGACTAGAATAAGATTTAAGCGTCGACTGATTAAGCGTAAAGGGGGTTTCCGCCATGGAATAATCCTTAAAATAGTGAAACCCCAAGAAATATTTCAAATATCTGATCTGATTGTTCAACTTTGTTCAAAAGTTGAATGGCTAAAAATATCAAAATATGAAAAAATATCAAAATATTCGCCAAGAAAAGGCGTTTGCATTTTTAAACTTTGCATCTACTTTTGGTTGAACGGCCTTTCAACTAATCGCTTTCAACAAAGTTGGTCGCCAGCCAACATTTAGCCATTCAACTTTTTTTTTCGTGCAACCCTGCGTTGAGTTGAACGCACAGTCGAACAATGCAAACACTGCTTAACTTTCTTATTTGAGGGATATTTTGCAACAAAAACTATTAAAAGAGAAAAAATGGATTTTCATTTAACACAATTAGTTGAGTTTGATTACTCATTTCCAGTAAAATCTAGTAAAAGTTTGAGAGAGCGAAAAATTACAGTTGAAGTTGTAAGTTTTAACTGGATTTTACTGCATAAATTTTTACTTGTAAGAATTTGCCAGTATGTTGCTGGATGAAATTTATACTAATATGGAGTTTTTATTGTTGAATTTCACAAAATAAACCTTTCTTATCTATATATATAAAACAAAGTCGTTTTATTTACACCATTTATAACTCAAGAACGGCTGGACCGATTTTTATGATATTTGTTTTTTGAATTTGTCTACCTTCCGAATAGCAGAATAAGTTTTAAACCAACCGCTAGGTCGAGTTATTAGTAAAACCCGTATTTATGGGCCGATTCGCCTCATATTTGAGATATGTATTGACAACAGGAAAAACAAAACCATTGCAAAAAAAGCCGCCAGGTGGCGCTGGAATCGAGTTATTACTATAAATCGTATTTATGGTCCGATTATCCTCAGATTCAAAATATGTATTGTTAACAGGTAAAAGAATTCTTTCGAAAAATTTGCCGTCAGGTGGCGCTGAAATTGAGTTATATATGTATGTATATGCAACTAAAAATCGTATTTATGCTCGAATTAATTTAATTATCAAAATATGTGAATTCACATATCGATGGCCCTCTGCAATAACGACACAACTCAAAATTCAAAAAATCACATCCCGTAGTACTGTTAAGATTAACTGCAGTTAATTTCCGAGTTGATCCGGATCAACGCTGCTGTCTGTTTAAGCTCTAAGACAACGATTAAAGACATGAGTCACTTAACAATAGTGAGAGTTTTTATTTTTTGAATTTTGAATTGTGTCGTTATTGTAGAGGACCATAGATATATTTATGACAGGAAAAGATACATATGTATGTATACGTTTGCAAAAAAACTGAAATTCAGTCGGAAACCGGCGTTTACGAACGGCTGTTCCTTATATCTATATCTATCTATACTAATTATATAAAGAGGAGTCCCTTTTTGTTTTTTAAAGGGAATCTCGCGAACGATTGGTACGATTTACATGAAATTTTGTATATAAGTAGCTTTCAGAAACCACCATGTTTAAGACCAGAAAAACTAACTTTTTTCCGGTAGGTGGACCAGAGACCGATCTGTTCGAAAAAATTTTATTATGTTCGGATTTGGTTAGAATTTGGTATGTAGGTAGCTTTTTACCTATATTAGCATATTGGATTCCTTTCCCGGTAAGTGGACCAAGGGCCGATCCATTTGAAAAAATTGTATTTATGGTCAGATTTGCTTGAAGTTTAGTACGTAGGTAGCTTTTTGCCTCGATTAACATATAGGATACTTTTTCAAGTAGGTGGACCAGGGACCATTTTTCCGGAAAGTTTACCAGGGACCGATCTATTCGAAAAAAATCTTCTTTATGGTCTGATTTGCTTGAAATTTGGCGCATAGGTATAGGCATAGGATATTTTTTTCTGATCTATTCGAAAAAATTGTACTTATGGCCGGTTTTTCTTGAAATTCGGTACACGTATTATATATATACATAAAATAGAATTGAATGATTGTTTTACAGTTGGAAAGGTGTTTTAACGCGCCGCAAAGCAATCGGGTGTTGGCTTTTTATGTATTACCAATTATGTAAAGAGAAGCCCCCTATTTTTATAAAAGGTGATCTCGCAAACGGCTGTACCGATTTCTTTGAAATTGTGAACACCTTTTGGTTATAGGCTGATAATAATAATAACAATAATAATTTCGTTCCCATACAAATCGAATTTCTCATACCGCATATCTCTGAAGGTATTTGTCGTAGAGTCCTGGAACTTGATATGGTATCAATCCCATACTCATGGGCGTGGCGCCATGTAAGCATACTGAAACTTTTACCTATCTGTAAATACATATATAATTCTTAGGTACGTGCGTATGGTTCACAACTTGAAATACCAGGGGGCGCTGGAGTCGAGTTAGTACTAAAAATTCTATTTACGATCCGATCTGGCTAATATTCAAAACATGTATTGGTAACGTGAAGGGAAATATTGCGCCGAAAAAAATTGCTCGACAGTGGCTCTGGAGTCGAATTATTACCAGAAATCGTATTTTTTATCTGATTTGTCTCATAATACAGATATATAGTGGTAAAGTAGTGGCAATACTATTGCAAAAAAGATCCGCAAGGTTGCGCTGGAGTCGAGTTATTGCTAAAAATTGTCAAGTCAAGTCATTCGGAGATACCAGGCATCACAGCAGTCAAGCTACCACCGTTAACTCTACTACCATAACCATTGCGGTCCTTGATTTACTGTGACTAAACAGAATAAAGATAATTCTTGATGAATGCCTACAAAGAAAGTTGTAAGACATTTATGATATTTTGTCTGAAGTAAGTCTATGTATATTGGATTTCTGTAGACCAATGATACTCCCCCACTTGAAATTGCCTCCAGATTCAAGGACACAGGATACGGATACAACGATACAAGGATACAGATTCAGTGGCGTAGCCAGGGGGGGATTTGGAGGGGNGATTCAAGGACACAGGATACGGGATACAACGATACAAGGATACAGATTCAGTGGCGTAGCCAGGGGGGGGATTTGGAGGGGTAGATCCAACCCCCTTCGTCATTGAACTACAGTTATTTACTTTTGAATTAATAACACAATACTATTTTATCCTTCTTATTAAAAATTTTTTTATTTTAGACGGATGACAAAGTATATTTTAATGAATATATGAGTAGTCCACTTGCAAACAGCGCACTATGGGAAATTTTACCCTATTTTGTGGCCACAATTCGAAAAGTTGAGACATCAATATAAAACTTAGTCCAGTAGTAGGACTAGAAGTAGTGGCCTTGCCGCGCAAAAATTAACCCGTAATGGTCGCACCTCCAAAAAACAACCCAATAAACAGATGCCTCGTAAGTTCTATTTTAAATACCGACTCGAGTCCTCCACTGACCTTAAATTTAAAACTTTGTTATCTGACAGGTTTTTTTCCAACTTTTAAATTATAACACCGTGAATCATTTCATAAAACTCATGAGTTTGTACCAAGTAGTTACCTAAGAAAAATTATAATTTCTTTAATATCGCACAAAATCGCAGTATAAGATTATGGGGAAATAAGAGATCAGGGACTATTCTACCGATTTATGATGAGCTTTGTTTTAAACGTTTTTAAACATTTTTTTAAAACACTAAATAAACCTCTTTTTTTTGAATTGTACAATTTCACTTTAAAGTCACTTAAATGCGGACGTTTCTTTGCCACAACCTTTAAACTATAATACAAGTTTTAATTGGTAAATATTCTGCTAACCGTCACTCTTTCTTTCCACTTTTCACTTTTGAAAAGCAGCTAATAGATTGCGAGAACACGCATTTGAAAGTGGCACAAAATCAAGCTACACATTTTTCGTTTACAGAAAATTTCGAAACTATCTGTTTGAGGGTTACCAAATCAACGGTAAGTCAATTTATCGAAAAACAGAGTATACAGTTTTTTACTTTGAAGTATTCTCTGTAAGATAAGACAAACAAATTAATTTCAAGCCAGTCGAGAAATTGACTTTTGGCCACAAAATAGGCTCAAATTTCCCATAGTGCGGCGTTATGTGATTTTATAAGAGTAAGCCATGAATTAAAACAAAAACCTCTACGATAACAAGTAACATCCGAACTGTATCTTTTTTTATTACCTGAAAATTTTGATAAATAAGAGCCTAATACCATTAAAAAAACA
>NW_016158639.1:115067-118802 GCF_001687245.7 Rhagoletis zephyria
TATTTTTACCTTCCCAGTGACGTCCAGGTCATAAAGGAAATATGGATGTCTATTAAACTTTTTAACATCAAAGTTGTTTAGTTTTTCTGAAAAGCATTGAACTATTTTTGAACAATCCGAGTTTATACGACAAAGCCGAGCAATAAAAGGTAGAGCTGGGTGTTCAGTTCTGGCTAAAACCTTGTTGATAAGATTTCCCGTTAACTTTATGAATCTTTCTGGCAATGGCATGGCGTTAGCAGTTTGCTCCAGGCTAAGAGTGTGAGTGGAAATCATAGCCCCGAGGCCTATGCGAATGCCTTTGTACTGAACTCTTTGCAATTTCAGCATGAGGGCTTCAGAACAGTCTAGTAGAATGCATGCCATATACTCGAGTTTAGGCCTGATAATTCCTTTATATAATGTAATGAGATTCTGCGGGTCCGAGCCCCATGACACACCACACAGAGATCTTAAGGTATTCATGAATAGAAAGCAATTACGAACGGTTTTTTCCACGTGAAATTTTAAGTTTAAATGTTTGTGAAAAACGAACCCCAAAAAATTTAAACTGTCAACAAAGTCAACATTTCCNCAAAGTCAACATTTCGATTATTTATATGAATGTTCGGCAAAGATGTATGTCTTCTAGAATATGCCGAGAAAATCATTGCCTTAGATTTGGATGGAGAAAGTGTAAGTTGAATGTTATCAAGTTTTTCATTTACGGAGTCGATTGCATGCTGTACTCTTAAAACAGCTCTACTGAGAGAGGAATCAGATGCAAATAAAACTATATCGTCTGCATAGGCAAGTACATGTATGTTAATTTCAGAGAATATGTGATTTATATAAGCGTTGAAACATAATGGGCTAAGCACAGCACCTTGGGGGGTACCAGTAAAAGATGTGCGTCGCACATTTCCTATAGAGGAGTTGGTTATCAGTTCCTTTCTATTACAAAGATTGAAAATAATGTTGCATAGGTGGTCCGGAAGGCCAAGATCTTTGAATTGCTGTACAAGAATGGCAATATTTACGTTATCAAATGCACCTTTTATGTCTATAAAAACTGCTACCATATATCTTGATTCTGTTATAGCGAGTTTTGCTGCAGACCATAGTGTTAAGATATTGTCAGCTGTGGATCTACCACGGCGAAAACCTGACTGCGCTGGATGAAACTTATCCCTGGATTCAAGAAAGTGCTCGATACGAGTATTAATCATTCGTTCGAACAATTTTCTGACGCAGGAGATTAATGCAATGCATTGATAGGAAGAGGCCAAATTGCTGGGGCAGTTTTTCTTCAGAATCGGTATGACTTTGTATTGGAGCCAAGTGCTAGGTATTTCTCCAGTTTTCCACACATTGTTATACAATGTAAGAAGAAAGTGCTTGTTTTGCGCATTAAACTTTTTTATATGGCCATTTCTTATGCCATCTAGGCCAGGAGCTGAATTTTTGGACTTAGTGATGGCCATGTCTAATTCGCCATAAGAGAAAGAAGTTAGAAGGGAATGATAATAAGGATTTGGCACAGCCAAGGTTGTGTTGTGTGGACCAATGGGGCCCGTTAATGAGTCGGCCAACTCTGCAATACATTCATGTGACATTGGACTTGGTCTTGGTATTCCTATTCCACGAAATATTTTTATTTTTTCCCACAGCTCTTTGACACTCATATCACAATTAATTTCTTCGCAAAATGACTTCCATCCCTTCCTCTTTTCAAACCGTATCGTATAAAAATAATGTTTCCTAGCTGCATTTAGCGCTTCAAGATTTTCTCTTGAGGGGTGTCTTTTGAACGCAGAAAGGCGCTTCTTTTGTATTGCAGATGCCTTTTTGCAGTCGTTGTTCCACCAGGGGTTATCAGGACGCATATTCGATTTCGATTTTTTCCTTACACTAAATTTTTTGAAACATAGCCTCGCGAAGGTGTTAAACTTTTCGGTGTCGGTGGACGACACGAATTCCTCCTCATGAAAGATTTCCCAAATTTTTTGGTTAATGAAGCGTTTTGATATGTCTTTAGGAATTAAGCTTTCTGCATTCTTAGACCTGCGTGTAGGGTTTAAGTTTATTTCAGTTATTATGCCACAGTGATTACTACCTAATGTTTCATTTACTGTTTTCCACGAACAGGTTGTAGCCAAGCTTGGGGAACATATTGTTAAATCAATTGCGCTTGGGTTAGCACACCCGAAAAATGTGTTAGATCCATCATTAAGTAGAACAAGGTCGTTATTTTCTATAAAATCTAGTAGTGACTTGAGGCGCAGCCCCAGCAAACATGGTGTGCATTGAAATCTCCGCAAATAAAAGTTTTTGAGTGAGCGTTCAAACGAGCAATAATGCTTCTTAAGTGACCCTCAGTGAAGCGCTCTGAAGGCGGAATGTAAATCGATACGACGTTGATTTGCCCGTACAGAGAATTTAATTCGCAGCCAACAACTTCGATTCGGCTATTAGAAGATTCGACGTATAGCGTTTTGAATTCGATGTCGTTGTGCAGTAAAATCGCCACACCTCCTCCAAATGTGGAAGTGGGACGGTCCTTTCGTATCATACTGTAGTTTGAAATTTGAAATGAATCCTGAGGCTTTAAAAAAGTTTCAGAAATACAAGCAATTGAAATTTTGTTGTCATTTAAATATTGAGATAATTGTGGTTTTTTAGATCTGATACTATTGGCGTTAAGTTGAAAAATCTTCATCATCTATGAATTCATTGGATATACTAGGTTTTACTATAGAAAGAGATTGAGTAGATTGTTGAAAAGCGTCAAAGTCATAATTAGTGAATGCAGCGGCGTTCGGTGCAGCATTTAGTGCAGCTGAAACTGCGGGCACATCTGGCATTGCCAAAGGTTTTTTTGCATGCGACATATTGGTAGTGTCATCTACGTTGTTTTCATCAACCTCAACAACCCCGTTTGGGGTGCTGGTGGTTTTAGGAGGTTGAATCTGTGTAACAGATGTAGTATGTTTTGTTTTTATCTTGTTCGCGTTATTGGTTCTATTCACCTTTGGATTAATCATTGCATTAACCATTGGATTACACGTAGTCACTCGAGGTTTTTTAGTTGGAAAGGGCGGAAAGTCAGCCGAATTAAAGTTAAATGTATCAAAGACATTGAGAGATTTTTTAATGGCTTCTCGTTTTTTTTGCGGTTCATGGGCTTTAGCTTTCTCAAGTTTTAGCTTTCTCAGAGATTGTCTTTTATCGCAAGACCGATCGGTAGCATCATGAAACTTGTGACAGTTAACGCACATAGGCATTGCGGAGCATACGTCTTCATGCTCTTTACCACACTTGGAACATACTTTTCGTGGGCGATTGCATACTATTAAATCGCCAGCATTTGCGACATTGAATCAATGGTTCGACATATNACGTAGCCACTCGAGGTTTTTTAGTTGGAATGGGCGGAAAGTCAGCCGAATTAAAGTTAAATGTATCAAAGACATTGAGAGATTTTTTAATGGCTTCTCGTTTTTTTTGCGGTTCATGGGCTTTAGCTTTCTCAAGTTTTAGCTTTCTCAGAGATTGTCTTTTATCGCAAGATCGATCGGTAGCATCATGAAACTTGTGACAGTTAACGCACATAGGCATTGCGGAGCATACGTCTTCATGCTCTTTACCACACTTGGAACATACTTTTCGTGGGCGATTGCATATGATTAAATCGCCAGCATTTGCGACATTGAATCAATGGTTCGACATATGACTTGACAGGGAAAATCACTCTAT